>NC_042617.1:18239968-18439968 GCF_901001135.1 Rhinatrema bivittatum | reverse complement strand
CTCTAGTCCTTCTATTATTCGACCCTAACCTTTATAACCAAACAGCAGGCACAATAAACCACGCATAATTAAAACTAATAAGGATTAAAAATTCCCCTCACTCTCCATACCTGGGAACCTTTCATTTCCAGTCACCCTGAGATTGTCGTTCTTTGGGGGTAGGGAGTGGAGTACAACCTTTCTCCTCTCTCACACATGCTCTCTCCACACACACACACACACACACACACATTCTCTCTCCCTCCCCAGCAGCAGCAGCAGCAGCAGCCTCTTCCTTGGGAAGGCCCCACAGTCAGGACACCTCTTCTCTCTTACTTGTTGTCACACGGGCCCAGCTGACACTACTCCTGCTCAGTCCTCCTCTCTTTGGCCCTGCAGACCAGGCCAACCCTGCTCCGCCTACGGAGTCCTCCTCTTTTCTTCCGGCCCAGCAGGGCCAATGCCCCTCTTGCTCCTCAGTGCCTCCTGCTTCCCACCACCACAGCCCAATTTCCTCTTCCAGCCGCAGGGATGCAAAGGAGAGGCCCGGGCACCTCAGTCCGGAGTATGGCTCTGCTGCCTAAAGGTGGCGTCTGAGCAGGGCCAATAGACGCACAAGGCGGCCGCCCGCAAACCTGTGGCGGCCTAGGTGGCTGCCTACTGTTTCCACCGGCTCTGAGCTCCGGATGCCTTACTTTTAGAGGGGTTTCTTTGTAGTGGTTGGAGAAAGAGGATTTTGCCTTTGCGGGAGTCAAAGAAAGGACTGCTTAGCAGAGGAAGAGTCCCAAGAATAGCTGCCTGAAGAAAGGAACCGGCCAGAGGTTCATCTGTTTTTGTAGATTGGAAGAGCGTGTGAGAGAGGGGGAGAGAGGGGGCTGCGCCACGGGAAGTGCCCAGGGAAGGCGTGCCCTACCCACCGTTCCCTCTAAGCTGCATGCGTGCACAGCTGCGCACAACGTTTCTCGTGACGGCACACAGCTTTTACCCTATTCCCCCCCCACCCCACCCCCGCGCAGAAAGACTGGAGGGGCCATGGTGGAGCCCATCCCACCGTGGCCCCCCCCCCCAAAAAAGAAGAGGCCCCCAAAACTCTGGGTGCTCCTCCTTCTTCCTGCTCGCGCGGGTCCCCAAAGAAAAAAGTTGCCAGAACCGTGCGGGCTGGAAGGAGGAGGAGCATCGGCCCGCGTGCAGAAAAGGAGCCAGTGCTGTGGTAGAGCTGCTATGGATCCCATCTTGCAGCAGGCCAAGAAGAGGAGGCCCAGAGGGGAGTGGGACGCAGAGGACCTGTAGAAAGAGTGAGAGTGAGTTGTGAGCCTGAGTGTGTGTAAGACAGCATGTGAGAGTGAGAACCTGTATGTGTGTGTGTGTGTGTTTGTGTGAGACAGCATGTGATAGTAAGCCAGTGTGTATGTGTGAGAGAGAGGATGTTAAAGTGAGAGCCATGTGTGTAAGAGACAGCACGAGAGAGTAGGAGCCAGTGTGTGTGTGTGTATGAGAGCATGCAGGAGCCTGAGTGTGTGAGAGACAGCATGTGTGTTTTTGTGAGAGAACATTTGAGAGTGAGAGCCTGTGTGTGTGCGTGTATGTATAAGAGAGAAACCGAGGGGTAGATTTTAAGAAAGTGCGCCTTCGCGTACTTTTGTTGGCGCACCAGGCGCAAACAAAAGTATGCTTGATTTTAGTAGATACGCGCGTAGCTGCGCGTATCAGCTAAAATCCAGGATCGGCGCGCGCAAGGCTGCCGATGTCGTGTAGCCGGCGCGCGCCAAGCCACGCAGCCTGCCGCCGTTCCCTCCGAGGCCGCTCCGAAATCGAAGCGGCCTCGGAGGGAACTCGCTTTCGCCCTCCCCTCACCTTCCCCTCCCTTCCTCTATCTAACCCACCCCCCAGGCCCTATCTAGACCCCACCTACCTTTGTCGGGGGATTTACGCCTCCCGGAGGGAGAAGTAAATCCCCGCGCGCCAGCAGGCCGCTAGCGCGCCGAGATGCGACCTGGTGGCGGTTCCGGAGGGCGCGGCCACGCCCCCGGACCGCCCCGGGCCGAAACCACTCCCCCGGACCCGCCCCCGAAACGATGCGTCCTGCCCCCAAAACACCACGCCCCCGACACGCCCCTGACACGCCCCCCTCGAAAAACCCCGGGACTTACGCGAGTCCCGGGGCTCTGCGCGCGCCGGTAGGCCTATGGAACAAAGGCGCACCGGCGTGCAAGGCCCTGCTCGCGTAAATCCGGGCGGATTTACGCGAGCAGGGCTTTTAAAATCCGCCCCCATATGTATAAGAGAGAAAGCATGGGTAAGTCAGAGCTCTATGTGTGTGTGTGTGTGAGAGAGAGAAAGAGAGAAAACATGTGTAAGTGAGAGCTGTGTGTGAGAGAGAGAGAGAACATGCAAGAGCCTGTGTGTGTGAGACAGCATGTGTGTTTGTGTGAGAGCATATTAGAGTAAGAGCCTGCGTGTGTGTGAGAGAGACATCATGTGAGTGGGAGCCATGTGTGTATGTGTGTGTAAGAGAGAGAAAGAGCATGTGAGAAAGACAAAGCATCCAAGAGCCTGTGTGTGAGAGAGAGAGCCTGTGTATGAGACAGCATGTGAGAGTGAGAACGTGTGTGTGTGTGAGAGAGAGAGAGAGACAGTGTGTGAGAATGAGAGCCTTAGTATGTGTTTGAGGGAGGAAAGGAAGAAGACAGGTGGAGAGAGAAGAAACTGAAAGGAAAAAATAGAGAAACTGTAAATAGAATTGGGAAAAGACTGAAAAAGAGAACATGGGGGAAAAAAAGCCTGGGACCAACTAAGATTAGACAACAAAGGTAAGAAGTATATATTTTTTGAATTTTTAGTGCTTGGCATGTGTTATCTTTGGGAATGTACATTACATGTAATGGAGACGCTGCTGAAGGAAAGGATAGTGAGGCTTTTCGATCTGAGGCAGCATGCATTCACCAGGGGAAGGTCCTGGCAGACTAATCTGATCTACTTGGATTTCAGCAAAGCTTCTGATAACAGTCCCACATAGGAGGCTTGTGAATAAAATGAGAAGCTTGGGAGTGAGCGCCAAGGTGGTGGATTACAAACTGATTGACGGATAGAAGACAGCGTGTGATGGTAAATGGGACCTGTTCTGAAGAGAGAACAGTGTTAAGTGCAGTGCCACAGGGATCGGTGTTGGGACCGGTTCTGTTTAATACCTTTGTGAGCAACATTGCAGAAAGGATAGAAAGTAAAGTTTGTCTATTTGCAGATGATACTAAATTTGCAACAGAGTGGACATGCCTGAAGGAGTAGAAAGAATGAGATGGGATTTAAGAAAGCTGGAAGAGTGGTCGAAGATATGGCAGCTGGGATTCAATGCCAAGAAGTGCAGACTCCCGCATCTGGGATGAGGTAATCCAGCAGAGCCGTATGTGATGGGGGTGATGGGCCGCTGTGCACAGAACAAGAGAGCGATCTTGGGGTGATGGTGTCTGCAGATCTCAAGGCGGCGAAGCAATGTGACAAAGCGATAGCTAAAGCCAGAAGAATGCTGGGCTGCACAGAGAGAGGAATAGTGAAAAGAATGAGAATCGGACGATCAAGAGAAGCCCTGTATTAAAAATGCCCAACTCTGGCCGAGTTTTGCTCTTTACATAGAGCTGCCTCAGGGGCAATTGAATTGGCAGGACTGAGGACGTGCCTGCAGGGCTGATATCACAGTGTCACAGTGTCACACAAAGACATAAACTTGCACAGGAATGAATGTTATCCTGTTCTGTCGAAAGACTTTGCTTTGATGACGTTGCCTGCTACAGTAGCAACCTTAGTGATGAGAACTCCAATCGATTGAATCTAAACCGCTGCGGAATGTATCGACGATAATTCAGCCGCTGCCGTGACGCTGTGACATCAGCCCTGCAGCCACGTCCTCAGTCCTGCCAACTTAATTGCCCCTGAGGCAGCTCTGTGTAAAGAGCGAAACTCGGCCAGAGTCGGGCATTTTTAACAAAAGGTTTCTTTGATCGTCCGATTCTTATTCTTTTCACTGTAACACAGCCAACTGGATCGGCTTCCTCTTTGTTTTTCAGAGAGAGGAATAACCAGTAAGAAAAAGGAGGTGATAATGCCCTTGGAGTACCGCGTTCAGTTCTGAGCCCGTATCTCAAAAAGGACAGAGACAGGATGGAGCCGGTCCAGAGAAGGGCAACCAAAATAGTGTGGGGTCTGTATCAGAAGATTTATGAGGAGAGGCTGAAGGATCTGAATGTGTACAGCCTGCAAGAGAGGAGGTGCAGGGGAGATAGGATACAGACCTTCAGATACCTGAGAGGTTTTAATGATGCACAAACTCAGAATCTTTTCTACTGGGAAGAAATCAGTAGAACTAGGGGTCATGAAATGAAACTCCAGGGAGGACGACTCAGAACCAACGTCAGGAAATATTTCTTCATGGAGAGGGTGGTGGATGCCTGGAATGCCCTTCCAGAGGAGGTGGTGAGGACAAAAACAGTGAAGGATTTCAAAGGGGCATGGGATAAACACTGTGGATCCCTAAAGGCTGAAGGATGAGAATGAGGAAAAGTCTGCATGGGGGTAACTTGCTGGTGCTATGGTTACCACCCTTAACAATTAAGCCTTCATACTTTTGATGCAACTCCATCATTTTTCTTTGCTTCAACGGCAAGAGGTAATGGTGAATTAGACTCAGACAGCAACGAACAAGGGCCCTGACTTTGATGGTCTGGGAAACTGATACATATGGGGATGACCTGTATGACACGGCAGATGCTACCATAAGCTTGCTGGGCAGACTGGATGGACCATTTGATCCTTTTCTGCCGTCATTTCTATGTTTCTTTAGTATTCCTTTGTTCAGAGTCTGGTTTCTCAGGCCTTTGCTGCACGTTTCTGATTCTAATTTGTAGTCTCTTATTCTGTATGAGGTAAGGGTCTGTCTGTGTGTTCTGCATGTGTAACTGAGGTGCAGTATTGCTGCTGGCTTGTGGCTTTCCTGTTAACCCGAAAAGGTGGTGTATTAGAGTTCTAGGGCATGGTATAATATTTGCATTGCTGCTGCTGTTTGAGTCCTTGGGGGTTTGTGTTATTTCTTAAAGTGTTTGGCAGTGAAGGGTTTGCAGTTACTGAGATGAGTGTGCATGGAAGAGGAAGAGAACTGAGTGAGTGTGCATGTGCGTGAGAGTCTGGGGAGTGAATGAGAGGAATGAGAGTGAGTGTGTGAGTGTGAGAGTTTGGGGAGTGAATGAAAGGAATGAGAGTGTGTGTGCATGTGCGTGAGAGTCTGGGGAGTGAATGAGAGGAATGAGAGTGAGTGTGTGTGTGTGAGTGTGAGAGTCTGGGGAGTGAATGAGAGGAATGAGAGTGTGTGTGCATGTGCGTGAGAGTCTGGGGAGTGAATGAGAGGAATGAGAGTGAGTGTGCATGTGCGTGAGAGTCTGGGGAGTGGATGAGAGGAATGAGAGTGAGTGTGTGTGTGAGAGTCTGGGGAGTGAATGAGAGGAATGAGAGTGTGTGTGTGTGTGTGTGAGTGTGAGAGTCTGGGGAGTGGATGAGAGGAATGAGAGTGTGTGTGTGAGAGAGAGTCTGGGGAGTGGATGAGAGGAATGAGAGTGAGTGTGTGTGTGTGTAAGAGAGTCTGGGGAGTGAATGAGAGGCATGAGTGTGTGTGTGTGTGTGTGTGTATGTGAGAAAATTTGTGTGCATCCTGCTGCAATGTTTCCCCTAAGGATTGGGCTGCTGTGGGCATAACATTGATCGGCTTTTTGCATCAAAGAAAGCAGCGCTCACAGGGTAATGAAAGCAAAACGTTTTGCACACAGCCACCGAATCCCTGGTCCTACCTGCCAGGCTGTGCAGTCTCTTGCCACACTTAACCTTTCTGCACTGCCGTAGATGCACTGCTTCCTGCCACCAAGTTTACAGTAAAGGATTTTTAATTTGAGCAGCAGCTGCGGTGTGGTGTGACTTTTTTTTTCCTTTGCTGGACTGAGCTGCAGAGGCCTTCCTTGAGTTACTGCCTTTGCTGAGTCCTGGGCCCCTCATCCACGGGTAGGAAGGTAACAGCAGGTCCGCCCGCAGCCCGTCACCCAGCCCGCAGGCTTCCCAGACCGGCTGGGAACCTTTCTGCTCTAAAACTGCCCCCCCCACCCCCCACCCCCGGAGTCCGCTCTGCAAGGCTGGACAGGGGGGGGGGGGGGAGTGCACAGAGAGGACAACGTGGGCGCCTCCTGGATTCCTAATGCAGCCGACCTATCCTGCCTCTTCACGCCCAAGCCGGGCTAGTGCTGCCATCGCACTGGCATAGCCCAAGGGTCTGGATCCACAAAATCCAAACAAGGCTCACGCTCGTGGACCTGGAGAGCCCCAGGTCTACAGCAGGAGGGGGACCCCGTTCTTGCCGTGGTTCAGGGGGGAACAGTGCCGGGCGCTGGACGCGGGCTGTGTGCTTCTGCGCGCGCTGACCTCATGCCCCAGCCCTGGCATTACCATGCGGAATCCGTGGAATCCACTTTCTGTTACAAATTGCAGGCGTCCACGGAAACTGGTTAAGGTTTCGGCTAATGGTCTTAGAGGGCGCCGGGGGAGCTTAGGTTCCTTATTCGGTGTTGCTGTCCCGGTCCGTGATCAGAGACAATCTGTGGTCCCGAGACGCTGATTTTTCTGGGAGTAGCACCGAAGGGACGAACCCTCTCGGAAGTGCCCCCGTCACCCAAACGCCGGTGGCAAACAGGGAGAGCCGGAGCAGCAAAACTGGAGGAGAGTCCGTCCCCCCCCCCCCCCCCCCCCCCCCTCTGAAGGGCTGGCTCCTTGGAAAAACTGAGGCCTGGACGCTGGGCCCGTGTACCTGCCAGAGTGTCCTTCATTAACGGGCAGGAGTCAGGCAGGATGGCATCGGGAGCTTACAGCTGAAACATTTCGTGTTATGTCACGAGTGCATTCAGGCACAGGGATGAGGTGTGGGAGCTGCAGTCTCCCTTTCCAACCCTAAATATTCTCCAGGGGTGGGAGGGGGAGGCTGGGGGTATTTAAGGGAGAGAGGGATGGGGCATGTTAGAGACTATTGTTTGAAACACGTTTTATAAAAGTCTGTGTGTGTCTCTCTCTCTCTCTCTTCCCACCTACTCCCACCCACCCCAACACTGTGTTCTCTCCACCCTCCCCCTCCCTCACCCAGGAAACTTCACCTGACTCTGCAGATAAGGCGAGCTTTGAGACTGCAATTGTAGCTATAAATTCAATGCAGTTTATATTTTAAATGCAGGAGCACAGTCAGGAACTGCCAAAGCAGAGCCGGCTGAGCCTGTGCCTGAAGGTATGGGGACATCTTGCTCATCATCTCTTTCGTGGCAGCCCTGAGCTCGAGGGTGACTTTCACTCCCTTCCTTTGTGGCAGGAGCTCCACGCCAGCTCCAATCACCCGTGACCCCCCCCCCCCCCTCACAGTTAGGTGCCAGGGTGTGCAGGGAGGGGGGCAAACACCCCTTGCTCTTCACCTAGCTGCAGAGACCCCAAGATCCAGCACCACCTGTTTACTGTTTCCTGACGTACTCCGTTACCACTAACACTCTGATCTTCACAGAAGAGTCCCTCTGACACTTACCCGATGGTTTCACATCAACCACATCGTGCAAAGCCTCCCTCGCTTCAGCATTCACCACAATACTTAATGGAGGATGCAGCTTACGCTAGAGTAACGGCAGGCGGGAGGCCAAGACATGAAATCTGAGCTCACTCCGGCTCCTTGGGCCAGTCAAGCCTGAGGCACATATAGTCCTCACCACCTCCTGGCACCTTGAGTTCCTTGTTCCCTCCCTGACCTGTACCCAGACTGGGGAAGGAGCAAACCATGCTGCCCTAGCCTGTCCTCCCCTCAGCTGAGGCTCAGAGCAGTGCCTGCCACGTTCAGTACTCAACGCCCCGACGCCTGTCAGGATGTGGATTTGCATAAACGTGGCCTATGACGCAGGTTTCAGTCATGGTGGAAATGAGGCCTGGAAGAGGGTTCTCGAGGACCCTTTACCTAGATCGCAGGTGCAGTCTCCACGCCGCTCAAAGGCCAAGCATTCGGTTGGGTTTTTATTAGGCCAAACAAATGCCAATGGACGTCACAAACACATTTTCAGTTCTCCTGTAAACCAGTTGTCAGTGACTGTGGAGGACGACTTGTAGAATTAGTCGGCTTCGGTTTCATATTTTCAGGTGAGGCAGAGGTCGGGTCCCTGAGAGAAAGGACAGGAAAGACAAGAGAGAGAAGAGATCACAGGGTTACGGGGTCAGTGCCGGGAAGAGACACAGCAAAAGCTGGCCCCGGTTCCTCAGGAAGTGCTCATCCAGTCCTGTTTTTACCCCTGCAAGATACCCGCGCTGCCGAATATCACCCACTCCCTGCACACGCTGGAGGAAAACCAGGACCAGCAGCGCCGGTGCTTCTATTAGGCAAACTAGGTGGTCTCCTGGAGCGTCAAAATGTGGGGGGAGCAGCAAAATTCAACCAGTACGAGGCCCAGAGAGGGAAAACCAGTACTGCCAAAGAAGGGAGCAGCGCTATATTGTAGCAGCCACCAGTAGGTAAGCCGGGTGCAAGACTGAAGATCCGGCCAGGGTGCCAAATACGCTCTTGCACCAGCCCTAAGTACCAGCCTGGACCGATCTCTCTGGAAATAAAAAGTGGCAGCAGCTGCCAACGTTGATAGAAATGATTAAACGTGGCCATGGCTGCCTGTGCTCACCACTGCCGTACCCATGGCAGAGAAAGTGGGTGCTCTTCAGGGTGACAGCTCTGCAGCGGTGGACACATCTGCGGATCCTGTGTCTGTCTTGATGTCATCGGTGCCCAGGACCCCCCCTGTGGCAGAGTCCCACCCGCCTCTGGCCGAACCCGCTCTGTAGGACCCTCACGTGCCCTTCGAGGGTCCTACAGAGCGGGTCCTACAGAGGGAGGCCCCCAGCAGAGGACCCTCACGTGCCCTTCGAGGGTCCTACAGAGGGAGGCTCCTACAGAGGGAGGCCCCCAGCAGAGGACCCTCACGTGTCCTTCGAGGGTCCTCCAGAGGGAGGCCCCCAGCAGAGGACCCTCACGTGCCATTTGAGGGTCCTACAGAGGGAGGCCCCCAGCAGCCTTCCGGCCAGATAAAAATACACGTAAATCAAAAGAAACATGAGCCTGAGCTTCCTATAAGGTTGACAGAAGAACGTCTGGAGGTAACAAGACAGGGCAGAGAGTATTTTCAGCCAAGGATGAAAGGTCCAGGAGATCACGAGAGGCCGGGGGCAGGGAGACAGACAGACAGGACATCTGCGTCTGAGGTGCTTGAGAGCCTCCAGGTTCCCCGATGTCAGGAGGGTAAGGCTGGAGCAGTGGTTCTTAACCTCTCTCTCTTTCAATCACAGAGCCCAAATGTCTTCAGATTTTAATTTTTCAGAGTTTCTCGCACATGCTGTAAAGCTTAGATTATTATACCCGGTGCTCTTCACGGTGATAGCCTCAGTGGGAGCTTGCCATTTGCCTTAGGTTTGAGGGCTATCAACGCGTCGTAGCCCGACCGTCCTGCATTTTCCTCCGCTCCCCATCCCAACGAGAGCTCTGATCTGGAAACGGTTTTATGCACGAGAATAATGTCCTTGATGATTGTCAGCGTGGCTCCCGTGGTGTACCCAGCACCGAAACCTTGCTGCCTTCTCTGCAAGATTTTGCTCTCCCTGCATTTGCTAAAGGGAGAGCCATAATTTTAGCACCAGCAAATGAGTCCGTCTGCATTTGACACACTTTGCAGGGATGCCCGACTAGAAAGACTGTGCGGCTTTGGGTTGGGAGGTGAGGTGTCACTGTGGTTTAAATCCCTTTTTATCATACGGGACATTTCAGGTTAGAATGAGATTTCTTCCTCTTGGAAAATTTCAAACAGGCCATCCCTCGGGGTTCCTCTCTGTTTGATTTATTTTATTGGTGTTTGGAAAATTTTTTAAATGTGTGTATGTTGCAACCGTCCCTTCCCGAGGGCTGCACTCCTCCTACCTCTCTCCTGTTGCTCCTCCTCTTGCTGTTAATGGATGTCTGGCTGCCGCGGAGTCTGTCTGCCGTCCTCTCCGGCGTCCCCGGACCGGCTTGGGCGCTTCCTCCCGCCATGCTCCGCTGGTACCTTAGGGTGCATGCTGCGCGGCCCTCGCTTTTATTTCCTACTTGGTGCGAACCTCAGGGGCGTCCCCCTGTGATGACGTCACACTGCCCGGATATCTAAAGCCTACAATGTTTGCTAGCCTTTGAGTTAGCAAGGGGATTCTTACGGATGGGATTCGCTCTCCATACCCAGCTACTCTGCCTCTCCAATCTTCATTGGACTCTTAACATTAACGGGGTACCCACTCCTCGGGGGCCTTATTTGCTTTTCAGGTCACTATCAGGAAACCGGTACTCGCTCCTCGAGGGCCCATGTTCCCTGACTCGCTGCCTGCTCCTACCTTCTCTTCTGCCTGGAAGGATTTGCTATCTTCAACACCAGAGAGTACTACCATCTCCACCTCAGAGCTGTTCCCTGAGACCAGGTACTCGCTCCTCGAGAGCCTGCCTCCGTTCCAGCCCTAGTGCCATCTCCTACATGGAACCGCTGTGTGAGTACATTACCTTCAAGCCTCCCAGCTCTCAGGGATCAGGTACTCGCTCCTCGAGGGCCTGCCTCCGTTCCAGCCCTGGTGCCATCTCCTACGTGGAACCGCTGTGTGAGTACATTACCTTCAAGCCTCCCAGCTCTCAGGGATCAGGTACTCGCTCCTCGAGGGCCTGCTCACCCTATCCTGGTGTTCTCCATACTGGGGCTTTGTGCATATTCCACTGTACTCATTATTCTCAGTTCTTCCCACTACAGCACTGCTACCAGAGGAGTCACTGTTCCAGTGCCTGAGGGATACTAGCCCAGCCGTGCTACTTCTACTGCTCACCACTGCCACCTCTGGTGGCTACACAACATTGTCTAAATAAAGATCAATCTCTCTGTGTTTGTGTGTCCTCAGCTGAGCCTGACCTGTGGCTCCTCACGAGACTGCCCCCCGTGGGTGTGGTCAGCTGCCACAGTGTCCAAGGGTCCAGCCAAACCTCACTAATTATAACAGTGTATGAGTTTGTAATTATTAGATGTTATTCTCTTCATTAGCGTTTTTGAAATATTTATTTTTTATTAGAATAGTTTTTCAATTATTGATGTTTTATATTTTTATTTTATTGTTCAGTGTTTTATGAGGAATGGTGGTGTTTCTGTTTTTCCATTGTTGCAATGTACACAGAATCTGGCTTGTTGCAGTTTCCAGTTCAATTTTTGTCTGCATCTTTCTATTTCTACTTTATGGGCTCTTTACTCTGTATTTGGTGAGGGTCTGTCTGTGTTCTGCATATGTGACTGAGATAAGGTATTCTCCTAGCTTGTATATTCTGTGTGGAAATCTATAGCAGCTGGCTTGATCTGTTTTTCTAAGAGGAGATGTATTGGTGTTTAGGGCCTTGTATAATATTTGTAATGTTGCCTATTATAGGTAGGGATGTTACTGTTTGAATGCTGGCAATTAGTGCTGTTTTGGTATGAGATGTTTACTTTATAGCAACTGTAAATCAATTTACATATGGATTTATGAGGGCTAAGCCCACATCCAACTTGCGTTACAATAGGCCTAATATCATAAGGGTTTCAAGAGACTTTTTCAGGTTTTTCCAGTTGCCACTAAAGTATTGCATGTAAATATAATATACATATTTACATATATATACATACATATTGGTTATTTAAACAAGCATTCCCGCAGAGCTAAGAGCAGGTAGAAAGTCAGTCACTTATCATCCGTTTACCCCAGCATATTTCACATAACTTGTTATCTTATTTACTGTTATTTTTCATGGATGTTTACTGTTAGTTACTTATTTATTTCTATTTATTTCTATTTTATTTATGTATTTTTTGTTATTATCTATTTATTATCACTTCTTAATTGTTAACATTATTATTTATATTTCCCTGTTATTTGGATTAACCATGTTCATTGTAAGCCTCTAACTTGAAGCGATATTTACTGTTCATTGTAAACCGGGGTGATATGTATATTATACAGGAACCTCCGGTATATAAATCCGTTAAATAAAATAAAATAAATACATATTGTTGTAAGTGATGTAGGGAGATATCCTATGTTTTACCACTGAAAGCACCTAATATGAATCTTAATAACCAAAGAAGTATGCAGAACAGTATAATAACAGGCCAAAAACACTGTCACAGCTAAAGAAAAGAAACTTTTCCCAGATGAGAACTTTAAACCAGCACTGAAATATACTTATCAAGATCTGCCTGTTTGTAAGAGCCTGTGTAAATAAAACCAAGGCAGAAGGACAATGCAGCAACTTATGTTCATAAGTGAAGTCACAGCTGGCAAAGGGAAGTCCAGAGGTCAGAGGGACCCCCACCCTTGGATGAAGGGGGGGCATTCTGAAACAGAGAAAATCCTGATGCTGGCATACAGCCTCAGTCCAGATGTGCCAGAACCCACCCCCTGAAGAAAAGGGAGGGGGGAAAGACCTGCAAAGCAGAAAAGACCCTCCACCCGCTACATGATTATGCACATACTTATGCATATTTATCAGCTGGAAAGTATAAGATGGGGGGCAAATAAGGAGGAAGAAAATGAACCCGAAGCAGCCCAGCAACCCCTGCTATCGAGGAGGGAGAAGACTAGGTGTGGCCAGGAGACCAGAGATAGGAGAGGTCTTGCCCAGGGGTGGATGGTGGCACACAGTCTGAGGCAGGTGACGAGCCAAGAACAGCCCGGCAGCTCTGCCAGTACCAGACCCGGAAGCAAGCCTCTCCCCTGCCCACAATCTCCAGGCCTCCAGCCAGATCTGCTTCAGAGGTAAACAAGGAAATCGCCTGAAGTTGGGACCAGGGGTAAGTAAGTTAGCCTGAAGTATTAATATATTAAGCAGCTAAGGTTTATGGCACATGTGAAACCACCCATGGTACAGAACCTGCTTTAGGATAAACTGGTGCTTAGTGGCCAGGATGGTAGAGACAGGAATTGTTGTTATCTTCTAAATGCTAAATCCTGCCAAATCTGATAACTAAAAGTCTAATTCTATAAAAACAACAAATATGTTTTCTATGAACCTGCGCATTTAAGGGTTTTCATAGATAAATGTAAGAGTGAGATGGGTGACACCCAAGCCATTTGAGGAATAAGTTAAAGAGAATCTGCTTAAATTTCCTATTTCCTTGAAATTTAGAATAATAATACTTTAGGGATGCTCATGTTTAATCCTTATGGTCCTTATTGCTTTTATAACTATGAAACAGAAGAATGGTTTATACTAGAATGTGGATTTTTTCTTGTTTGTATTTTCTTCTGAAAAAAAATATATGAAAACAGATTATGTTATAAACTATTTCTTGATTGTAAGTCTTTTTTTCTAATGAGGCTCGGGATTTAGGGGTTATGTTTTGTTCCCCATTCTCTATCCTTACACAGATTAAGAAGATACGTGATGGATTTCCGCCCTGTTGTTCAGTCTTTGGTAGTTGGCAGCCATGTTTGCTGTAATGCCCTGCAGGTTGGATTTCCTCAGTCTGTACTGCAATTCGTGCGGTTCCTGCAGGTCACTGCAGTGCGTTTAATAACTAATTATCCTATTGCAGCGTATCTCCCCCTGGCTATGAGACCTGTGCTGGCCACCTATAACATATAGAGGGTGCACTTTAAACTAGGTTAGTTTACAAAGCTCTCAGTGATGATAGCTATTTGTCCAAACAGATGCTCCCCAGCACCAGCTCTGATCACTGGAACAACTTCTCAGTGGTCCCTACCATGAAGGAAATACGTCTTCGGGAAGAACTGAAGCGCCCGCCTGGCCCAGCCTCCCTTTATCCATGCGCGAGATTACTGACTTTCAGCTTGTAGGGAAGCATTTTATTTTGTTCAGGCTTCTAAGTCGTGACCTTAGTGTTACGCATGCAGGGGCTGGGTGCGCCTCCGCGTCTTATAATTTTAGTCTGTTTGTAACACTGTTTTGTTGAACATGTAGTTAGTTGTATGTGCGGAATAGAAGTGATTTAAAAAAATGTAAACAAGCTCGACCAGCTCTGGGATTTGAACTCCTGCTCGATAACCCCTCGCCGAAAGGAAAGGTCTGCGCCAGCCGTGCGTTATAAGGCAGCAGAGAAAAACGGCCTAGCCCCGGTGTAACTGGAGGGCATCTTCCTGCCATGTGCCAGCGACCCTCTGAACCTGAACTGGCGCAGGCCTGCCGGGGATGCAGCTGGTCCTCTGCCGCTTGCCAGGAGGGAGCAGGCTCTGTCTCCTCGGCCTTGCTACACGAGGCTCATCCTGCAAGCCTGACACTCCTTTTTTATTATTTCCTTAACCACTGCCTGAAGGAGCCATGTAAAGAAAAGAGGAAGCAGAAATGATCAAAGGCACGAAAAGAAACCCCCACTCCCCTGAAACCCCACGTCTGTAAGAGCTACGACAAAAATTAGAATTAAGCAGATGAGTCGCTTTGTGCGATCAAAAATAGCCGAGTCAGTGTAGGGTGCTGGCAAGAACTGTTTTCTGTTGTCAGGATCCGTTTTCCATAGGAGCAACCACAGTTTCCAAATGGCAAGTGCAACCGAGCTGGAAATCTCTCACTGCCTGACTCTGATTCCAGTAAACGGGGCTCGGCTCTTAGATCTGAGGGCCTGCCCAGGATTCCTCCAATCCAAATGAAACGACGCGTGGGGCGGCCCAGATCCTCCGTGCCCGGTCCTGTCCCTCTCACAGCCTCAGACGGTGCCTCTAAGGTATCCGTGAAGCCCCGAGATTTCTCCCAGAGCACAGAGCGCCCAAGGGTCCCTGCATCTCCTGCTACTGAAAGAGGGGGGAGGGGGGATCTGCTGACAGTACCCGAGGTCGTACCAGAAGAGCACAATCGGCCTGAATCCTGCCGAGACCCATCAAGCCAAGCCCTCATTCCAAATAACACGTGCGCTGAGCATGGGCCTCCCAGCACAGAAACGAGTGCTCCCAGGAGGAAGCCAGGACTATGCCAGCCTGCACAACTGGAAGTCAGCTGGACGCCCGAAGAACAAGAGCTGGAAGGAGCACAAAGCAAGGTGAGGTGAGGGCACCCTGGTCCCCCCTTCCAGCCAGGGCAGGGCCTGTCTGTGCTCTCCCGGCAGGTCTGGAGCACTTTCTCAGATACATTACACCGAACATTACATGAATTCGACGAGCTAAATGCCTTCCAGGAGTTCTTAAGCCCTTACCAATGGTCTCTTACCCCATTTTGAACGTAACTCTAGTATTCACAAAAAAAAAAAATCTCTCAGCATCCCTCCTTTTTTTTTCCATGCACAATGCCCTTTCAGCTCAGACATGTTTTGTGAGGCCCAGGGGCCCTCTCCTTCCTTTCTGCCCCCTACGATGTCATGTAGAAACCCCCTGTGGGATCTTCGCTGGAGTTTGGGCTGGGGGAGAGTGCAGTGTGTGACTGCAGTGGGCTGCTCCTGCTCGCTAGGGGCCGGCACAGTGCAGGCCTCTTCTGTTGGACTTAGAAGGAGAAGCGTTGTGGGGCGTTCTGAGCTGGCAGAAGGATAAGGTGAAGGAGCTCTTCCTTCTGCCTGTTTTCCTCATTCCTGGTGGGCCAGGCCTTTAGCCCGGGTGTCCCAGGATAGGAAGGAGGAAGATACCCGGCTGGTGAAGTTTGGTTTTGTAGTTTGTTTTATGGAATTTTTAATTTGGCTTTTCTGGTGATGTTCTGGATCCTCCGCCCCTTGCTGTACAAAGGATTGGGACAGTGGTGGCTCTGGCCTGAATGGCTGAGCATTTTTTCTTTTCGGTTTGGCAGGGAGTTTGGGTGCCTCCCTTCCCGCCCAGGAGTAAGGAAAGGAGAGGAATTTTCTTTCCACGCTTTACCGGAACTTTCCTGAAAGAGCCAACTTTACCACCTGAAGAGGAGAATAAGGAGTAAGAGGATTTCACCTAGAGACACCCCCCCCCCCCCCCACTGGAGGAAAAGATTCCTGGAGAAAGATCTCCATCGAACAAAAGGCTAAATTTAAGCTGCTGACCTTAGTGCACAAGACGGCTTTTGACAAAGGTTTTTGTTCATCTGGAAGAGTATTGGAGTATTTGCCGACTCGTATGTTGCATTTGCAAACACAAAAGTTACTGGTTGTCCCTATGAGAAAGTTTGTTCAGTTACAGAGCCCCAGGACAATGGAATAAGATCCCACTCGAATTAATACTTGAACAAGATTACAAAATCTTTCATTAAGAAGTTGAAAACGTGCTTGTTTACGCAGGCATATCAGGAAGGTTTAAGCTAGATACGCAGTGCTAGGCGAGGAAGTGCCGGTGCATTGGGTTATGTTAAAGAACAGTAATATATCGTTATGTTTTTATATGTTTCAATATGTATGTACGTTTTTGTTATCTGCATTGAACAGTGAAGGTTTTGCGGGCTACAAGATTTTAAAATTAATAAATAAATCTCAAGTATTTTGGGGAAGGGAATTTCTACTACACCCAGGAGATCTTGGTATTTGGAGGGTCCCCTGACACCATGCTGGAGAAAAAAACTCAAAGGATAAAATAATGAGGAAAGAAACAAGTCAGCCTTTTAAGTCTCTCATCCAAGATTTTCAGCGGGGTAATGATAAACAATCGTGTGCCAGATTTCTGTTTACTGAGACACTGACAGCAGTAGCTGGCACCGAAGTGTGGATATTTGGCCCGGTGGCTCGGTGGCCACACGCTGCCACACAGGAAGTCTCCGATTTGATCCCCGGGTCAGAGATCTTCAGCACCCTGGATTTGCTGGGGAAGCAGCTTCCACAGTCCCAGGGTGAAGTCTTGGCCCTCGTTAAGGGTGACACCCAATAACTGGATTTGGAGCCCACGGGAGATGCACTGCTGCAGGGCTCCTGGCCCTCGGGACCGTCAGTGCAATATCCAGAGCAGAGACAGGAAATCCTTGAGTAGTTGTGGGCAAAGGCTCGTAGCGATAGATTCCCAGCCCTGGTTCTGACTGAGCTCAAGGAAGGAGGAGAAAGGAGGAACTGGCAGGTCAGAGCGACCCGTCTGCTGTTTGTCTCCTCCCCACCTCCTCCTCCTGCTTGCCTTTCACCTCAGTGGATGCTCTTGGCCCTGACATCTCTTCTGCTCTGCCAGGACCGTGGGCATAAAGGAAACCACCGCTGAAAGTCTTGTAGCCTGGGTGGCGTCGTCTCTTCTCACCAGCAACATTAGTGACATTTTTCATTCCGTTTATTCTTCATACACCAATCTACCGGACATCAGCCTGCCCAAACTGGGGTACAGCCGTGCCGTACCTCAACAACATACAATTCATAAAAACATTTAAATAATAAAACCAATACACCATTACCCTACACCAAGGGCATCTCGGCCTCTCCAGTGCACCGGAAGGCACTGCCTTTGGCTGGATCCAGTGCACCGGAAGGCACTCCTGCTGCATTGAAAAGGGCCTCCAAGCGAATAGCGGAGAGACCTCCACTACGGTGGGGGGGAGCTGAAGGAAGAGGAGAAAGAGGGAAAAAGGCTGGCTGGAGCAGTGTTGGCTTGTTCAGTCTCTGGCCATGTAAAACGCTCTACATGTCCAGACAGCGTGGGTAAACCGAGCCCACAGTGTGGTCTCGTTGGATCACTCTAGCGTCCGACCAGCCAGTGCTTCCCTGGCCTGGAAGCCCCCACCCTGCTTGCCTCATTAATATCCTACGCACAACGCTGTGCTGGCTGCTCTTGGAGCGGATTCCCGTATGCTTTCCACAGATGTCCCATGTTACTGCTTTTTCCACTGTCTTCCCTGCCTAAAATCACGTAACAAGGTTCTTTGATTTTTATTTTTCATGACAAGGAGCTATAATTTTACCAACAATTTAAACTCTGATGACAAATTATGCAACAGGGAAAACCATTAAATAGTCTGGTTTGATGTACAGCTTGGAAGAAAACAGCCAGCATGGGATGAAGGACGCCAGTATCAGCTGGAAAAACTTCACAAGTCACCATCGCTTGCAGATGGCTGTCAGTTATGTCTTTTCAGTTTCTGTATTTTGGTTTGGGTTTTTTGTTTTTCTTAAGCGTGGGCGACGGGTGTCACCTTGGCAGTGCTTGAATTGAATGGCCTTTGTTAATTCCCAAAACAGCTACCACATGCCTGGGACTACTGCATGGCCTGACTCCCCCATCCACCCCCAGCCCTGCAGACCTGCTCCTGAGTATGTTCAGAAGAGGATCCCAGTCTCCATGCCCGGTCAGTCCAGCTAGAGAGTCTACACAGAGAAGGTAGTTTTACGCACCTGCGGGCTGTGATGCCTTTCATCACTAGACCAACAGAAGTATTATTCAGAGAGATGATGAAATACATGCGCTTTCAAGACCACATGGGTCTCTCTTTTAAATGTGAAAGCTTACCAGAACTTTATTCTTGTAGGGAAAACCTTTCATTAATCAGACCCAGATTTATTAGGTTGAAAGACCAAAGGCCCATCGAAGGCAGCTGTTTATGATTATCTTAGGGATGTCTCTATTTGGTGAAAAAAAAGACACTGGGCTTCTGTAGACAGTTCCTTGCAGACGCCAAATAAAGTGATGAAGATTAGCCCAAGACCCTGGATTACATTGCCAGATCCAAAATGTCTTTCTTCACGAAGAAATGATCTCGTGATGAAGCGAAGGAACCTTCACAATTTCTGTTGGCAAAATGCTTCACAGTGCAGAGATGAACATCACCAGCCACTGAGAACTGGGTGACAATCACCAACTAATTTCATGCAGGTCACTGAAAATCTTTCAATGAAGTATCAGCTTTCAGTTACTGAGGACTGGGGTTGGAACTCAACCAAGACGAAGAAAATAAGGAATGCCATGTTGGTCAGAGCAAGATCCATGAAGCCTTGTATCCTGTCTCAGACAGTGGTCAGTCTGCTCGTAAGAACCCGGCAGATACCATCAAGCAGATCTAATTCTTGTTACTCACTGCCAGGGAGAGCAATGGCTTTACCAAATCTACCTGACTAATAATGTGTTATGGCCTTTTCCTCCAGGAATTTGTCCAACCCTCTTTTAAACCCTGCTATGCTCGTCACCTTGACCACATCCTCTGGCAGCAGATCCCACAGCTTGACAGTGCGTGGAGTGACAAAGTACTTTCTACAATTTGTTTCAAATCTGCTTGTGTTAGTGTCATGGAGTATCTCCTTGTTTTAGTATTATTTGAAAGGTTAAATAGCCATCCTTTATTTATCTGTTCCACCCCACTCATGATTATATAAACCTCTGTCCTGTCCCCTCTCGACTGTATCTTTTCCAAGCTGAAGAGCCCCAGCCTGCGTAGCCTCTCATCATGGAAGAGATGTTCCTTCCCATTATCATTTTTATTGTCCTTCTCTGCACCTTTTCTAGTTTTGCTATGTCCTTTTTTGAGATGGGATAACCATTACTGCACACAACACTCAAGGTGCTGTCGCACCCTGGCTCTATACAGAGGCGGTGTGATATTTCCTGTTTTACTCCTCATTTGTTTGCCAGTCATTCCCAACATTCTATTCGTTTTTTTGTCCGTCGCTGTGCATCGAGCTGAGGATTTCACTATATTATCCATTAGGAGTAGCCTAGTGGTTAGAGCAGCAGGTCACTTTATCCTCCATTGTTCAAGTACAAATTTAAATCATGAGCCCTCTGGGGACAGGGCAGTACCTCCAGTACCTGAGTGCAATCTGCTCTGAAGTGCCTGAAAAGCGGAATATAAACGAGGACGCCGAGGTCCTTTACACAATACACAGCCCAGCGTCATGTAATTGTCATGGGGATTATGTTCCACTCTGTGCATCCCTTTGCACTTTTCCACATTAAATTTCATCTGCCAATCAGAGCCTCACAAGGTCCCTCTGCAGTTCCTCACAAGCTGATGCTATCTGAACAACTTTGAATAGTTTTGTGTCATCTGCAAACGTGATCGTCTCCCTTGCCATTCATTTTTTTTATAGATCATTTATGAAGATGTTAAATACCCGTCCCTGTGGTACTTCACTAATGATAAATACCTGCAGTACCTGAATGTGATCTGCTTTGAAGTGCCTGAAAAGCAGAATATAAATCAAATCAATTAAATTAATACATAATAATAATCTTTATCCACTTGAAAAACTGGCCATTTAGTCCTACCCTCTGTTTCCTGGCTTTCAATCAGTTCACAACCTCGCATTAGCTCTGACCCACGACTTTGCAATTTTCTGGAGGACTTTGTCAAATGCCTTCTAAAAGTCCAAATGCACTGTATCAACCCACTCACCATTATCTACATGTTTATTTACACCTTCAAAAACATCTAAAAGATTGATAAGGCAAGACTTCTCTTTGCTAAAGCCATGTTGATTCTTCTCCATTAAGCCATGGCTATCTACATGGCCAGTGATTTTGTTTTTAAGAAGGGCTTCTGGGGAGAGGTGGTGGTGGTGTCCACCTGAGATCAGCAGGAGCTTTGCCGGTACTTGCCTGCCCTTCCCCCACTGTACGAGTGCCCGTGACATTATCCAGGTGCGCCGTAGAAGACCTCAAAAGCAGTGGACATGAAGTGTGCAGCCGAAGCTAGGAGAAAGTTTTTTTTAGAGGGTCTGGACTTGTTACCCATGGGGAAAAAAACCTGAAGGGTAAGACTCCTGCTGATCTGGTTACAGCAATTGGCCCTATGGATCACCAGGTTTGTGAAAGAGCCATTAAGGGCAGGGTCACTAAGGGCACTGAAACATCTGGAGTATTTCTTAGCCCTGGCTGTAATCTCTCCCTCATGCAGCCCATTGCTTGTGTCGAGGACCCAACCTGACCCCCTGTGCTGTAGGAAGAGCTTCGGTCATCCTTTCTACTCCTAGAGAGAAATCATCTGAGTCTTTTTCTAAATCGGCAGAGGGACTGGCGCTCTCCTCTGCTGATAGTGGTGGATTATTGGAGAACTTAGTTAAGGAGGGCCCAGTTGATAAGAGTTCACTTTACGTTCTACGCCTTCTCCCATGCCACTTGAGCCTGGCTTAATGTTGGAAACACAGGGGCCCAAGAGTATCTCATTGGTGGATGTTTGGAGGATAATGACGAGGATGAAAAAATGCTTATGCAATCAACAGGGCATTTGAGTAGACCGGGGCGGTTCTGTAATGAGGCAGGGTGAGGCGGCCGCTTCAGGCGGCAACATTTCAGAGCTTCATAAAGTGCCCTCCAAGATGCTCAGTGGCAGCCTCCTCCTGCTTCCTGATCCATAATTTAGCTAAACGTTGGCGGGGTTCCAACCCCCTGCCGGTGAACAAAATAGGAGAAGACCCTGCGTTTGCTGGCAGCAAGAGGGAGAAAGCAGGTCTCAAGTGCCATTAGTAGACCCCGTCCCACTGGCGGCGAAGGCAAGAAGAGGCCCGCCCATGAGGCGACCGGAGCAGAAGGGAGCTTGTTCAGCTGCTGCTTCTTCTCCCGTACCGGCCCCGCATAAAGGAAGTGCTAGCCCTGCGATTTTCGAATACCGCGGGGCCAACACAGAAGAAAGGAGCAGCAGCTGAATGGGCTCCTTCCTGTTCCCGATTGTGTCATGCATAGGCCTCTGCTTGTCTTCACCGCCGGTGAGATGGGGAACACCGGTGGATTAGTGGACTACAAAATTTCTAAGTAAATAAATAAATAGACAAATAAATAAATGTGTGACTGAGGTGAGGTATCCTGCTAGTGTGAAGTATATGTAGGGATCTATATTAGCCTGATTTGTTCAGTTTTCCTAATAGGAAATGTATTGGTGTTTAGGGCCTGTTGTAATATTTGCAGTGTTGCCTTTTCATAGATGAGGTTTTTACTTTTTGAATTAATGCCGTTTTTGTTTTTAGTATGGAAGGCTTACTATATTGTATCTGTAATTCAGTTTACTCATGGCTTTCTGAGGACAAAGCCCACACACAACATGCATTACAGCAGCCTAATACCATATGCATTCCAAGTGTGTTTTTTGCTTTTTTGCAGGGTTTTCTGATTGGCACAGAGCAACGCATGTAAAAATAATATATATATGTTGTTATGATATCTTTACCTCAGAAGACCGTATTTTGAATGTCCTTTTTCATGTAAAATTAGTTATTATAAATGCAGAATTTGTAATTGTGGGTGGTGAGGGCATGGGAGGGGGGGGGGGGTGGGCACAGGGCTGTACAGGGCCTGGTCTGCCTTATGCCCTTGCAACGGCCCGGAGAGAGTGCGCCGCACACACAGACCACCACCACCATTCCCCCATCTCCCACTTCTCCAGGGGGGAAAATGCTGGGGAAAGGTGGGAGGCAGGTCTCAGAGATCCTGGGAGTGTGGCGGGTTTGCCAGCTTCCTAGAAACAGTATCACTCTGCCACTCCTCTGGGAGCTGTGACTCCTTCTTTCCTCCTTCCGCAACATTTCAAATCGCTAAAAGGGCCAGACTGCATAGAGACTCCCCTCTTGGTGATTTGATCTGTGCCGTTCCCTGACTGGGGGAGCGCCGTCTCACCCCTTGCCCCAGGCAGCAGATTCTCTTGTGTCACCCCTGGAGTCGACCTTGAGAGGATGCCAAACAAAAGTTTAATAGTTTCGATAGCCGAGTGGGGTCTATTGAGAAGGACCTAATTGAAGTGAAAATGCAGATAGTTATTGAACAAGCCTTACGATCATCTTATATTAAGGATAGACTGCTTATTTACACTTGTTTAGAGAATATTGAGAACTTTCAGTGTGGGAAAAATCTACAATTTATACATTTCCCCATGACCCCGATTGTTGTCCCCTTATGGGATGCTCAAAAACTATTTATCTGAAATTTTGGGGTATGCAAATGATAAAATGCCTTTGATTTCTTACATAAATTATGTGCCAAGAATAAAAGTTAGTCAATGAGGCAGAAGGGGGTTGGATTGTCTTTCATTCAATGATCCCAATCTCTCTTCCTTTCTTGAGTCATCCTTGGATGGCGTTCCTTTGATTTATTTATTTATACGCTGTCGTTCCATGTATCGATCACAACGGTTTTCACCTTTGAGAGCCAGTTTCAAGCTATCTTTTTCTTTAGAAAGAGACAAAGACGAGATTTTTCTGAAGTATTTTGTTAATAAGGATTTCCATTTTTGAGGGCAGAAAGTTTGGGTTTTCCCAGACATTTCCTACGTTTCACAGTCTTGAAGGAAACAATTTTTACTGTTAAGACAGATAGTACTTGCATTCGGAGCTACATTTTTATTAAAGTACCCTTGCAAATGTTTGGTAACTAACTCAAAAAATAAGTTTGGGTTTTTTTTCTGATCCCATGCATCTGGAAACCTTTCTGAATGACAAAGTATCTGGATAGGTTTACTGGGCTTGGAGGTATGTTTGTGGTAGATTTATAACCCCCCCCTGGGTTGGCCACCAGATGTCACTGTCCCTGTGTAAAACACACTATCAAGGAGCCTTCCATCCCTCACAGCCCCTCCCAACCTGAAGGGTCTGGATTGGATGCCTCAGCCCTATCTAGCCCGGCCATTTTAGACCTCATTGGGATCAGTTTCAGGAAGCCTTGGAAGAGTGAGGATGTTTAAGTTTTTACATTCTGGCGAGGCCTCCCAGCTTCACCCCGGAGCTTCAGTTAGAAGTGACCCCTCACCGTGCACTTCCTGCCAGAGGGTCCTTCTACTACTATTTTACAGAAGAGAGAAATTTTTATGCCTGATTCCTTTCTGGGGTGAAAGGGCTCTCACCCGGAGAACCGAAGACTTATGAGTCCACTCTAAACCCCAAGTGGACGAGCACCAGTGACAGTGAAGGCTGAAGGAGTATCCAGTGTTCATATCTGGAAATATTTTTTGGACGCACACAATCTGGGGAGATTTTTGGATCCCCCCTCCCCACAGGGATTGCAGTGCTTAGGTAACCTGATCCCATTCTGATTTCTCCCCAAGAGAAGTCCCCAGAGATATCAACTAAGGATGAAAGAACAAAATTGGGAGACTCCAACTGGATCTCCATCCAAGGGACCAGGATTGGCTGGGTGTCCAGGAAGGAGATGGAGAAAGGTCATGTTTTTGCTGTGAAGTGGGACCCTGCAACTCTGGGTTAGCTGCTGAGTGAGCTTTGTATGAATAAAATCACCATGGGAGCTCCACTCAGATGCCCGAAGTAAAAGAACACTACCTACAGAAAAATACACGAGTACCAGCAGCAACCAGATGTAAGTTCAACTTCATGGAAAAATGAACTTTTAATTAATGATTACAGGTCAGTAAACTTTACTTTAAAACCCAAGCCTAGTCCTGTCAATTTGTCCCTGCACCTCATCTCATGGGATGCAACTACACCCTAAACCAGTGGTTCTCAACCTTTTTTCGGCCGGGACACACCTGACAGATGGTTCTCACATGCGTGACACACTGAACATGTGACCATCACGGGGCTAAATGTAAACCTGCACTCTGCATCCACGGGAATCCCCTCAACCCCCAGCAATGAGTGCAGAGCAGATCTAGGGCATTACCCTGTACAACTCACCATACAAAAAAGATATTCTGGTTCTGATGACATCTCAGTAAAAGCAAAACGAACTCTCTTTACTGGCAGGCACAATAGCCTTCCTTACCACTAATGCATATCCTATTGAGAAAACACAACAAATAAGTTGAGGTGAGAAAACACAACAAATAAGTTGAGGTGAGGTACTTTACTAGCATGTCTACATGCTAGTAAAATATCTCACCTCAGTCTCACACCCAGAACTGACCTTCACCACAATTATAAATATGGAGACAAACTGGAATGGAAACCCAAAACAGCCACTCTGCAAGCAGTGAAAACCTGGAGAAATGGAAAGAGAAATATAGCACCTAACAGGCTCTCTCTCTCAGGATTTGCAATAATGCACACAAAGTTACACCTGTATTATGAAACACACTCAAACAGTAACAACCCTATCTAAGAAATACAACTATTAGAACAAGCCAAGCTGCTATAGAGCCCCACACAGAAATAATTGTAAAACTATACTAAAAATGTTACAAAACAGCTGCTGAACAGAATAATATCCAACAATTAAAAACTCATAACAATTATTAAAAATTGTCCAAATATTAATAAACTATTTCAAAACAGCAGACACATCACATAATACCCAATAATTAAAATGGTAGTCAATCAAGAAAAATACATTAAAAAAGCCACCTTTACTTACCATATCCAGCAATTCTCCTACTCCTTTCCCTTCCAGGCCAATAGCACTCAACAGAAGCAGCAAGGGCTGCTGAAGTTCTGTCCTCACAGTCCTCTTCCTTAGGGTCCACAACCAGCCACTCTCACAAGGTTTATGTCTCACACATACCAGTAACCTCCCTAACCAGTCTTTCTTCCTCTCACACACACACCAGTCACCTCCCTCTCCAGTCTCTGTCTCTCTCACACACACACACACACACCAGTCACCTCCCTAATCAGTCTCTGTCTCACACACACACACACATACACACACACCAGTCATCTCCCTGACCAGCCTCTGGCTCTCACACACACATACCAGTCATCTCCCTGACCAGTCTCTGACTCTCACACAGAAATACATCACCTCCCTGAGCAGTCTCTCTCTCTCACACAAGAACACATCTCCTCTGACCAGCCTCCCTCTCAATCACACACATGCTCTCTCACTTAGAAGCTCTCAATCACACAGAAATGCTCTTGCTCCCATTCTCCCCCACACACACAAAGCTGCCACCCACGCACCCAGGCACCCATTCTACCACACACACAAGCTCTCACTCATGCACCCAGTACACATTCAACCACTCACCCACCCAGGCACCCATTCTACCACAGACACTCAAAGCTGCCACTCACGCACCGAGGCACCCATTCTACCACACACACACACACACACACACACACTGCACTCATGCACCCAGGTACCCATTCTACCACAGACACACAAAGCTGCTACTCATGCACCCAGGCACCCATTCTACCACAGACAGACAGACAGACACACACACACACACACACTGCCACTCATGCACCCAGGCACCCATTCTACCACAGACACACAAAGCTGCTGCCACTCACATACACACACAAGCAAGTTTTCTCTCTCACATTGAGCCTCTTCTCATTGTTTGGTCCAATAAGCTTGGCCTACGCTTTTCAGCCGCCGCCGGCCTGGCCTCCAGCATGCAGCATTACTCTGCTATTAACTGCATCGGCCCACCAGGGGATGATCAATCCCCTGGTGGGCCATTCCGCCCCAGAGGAGAAGGGAAGCACAACTGGGGCAAAGGGACACAAGGTGTGCCGCAGCACACCTGCTGGTGCTTGGTGACACGCCAGTTGAGGATCGCTGCTCTAAACACACTGAAAGCAGGAAGTGAGAGCTTCCCCGATAAAAAGAATCCCCCCAGGATTAAGAGTTTGAGCATGAGAATACATTGCTAGCCAGAGCAGCCCCAAAGAGTAAATATGTTGATGTGCCTTCAGGATTAAACCCCCCCCCCCTAAGGATTATATTAAGACACTGCTTCTTCCCTTGCTTTATTTGTTTTTCTTTTATATTATCTATTAATAATGTGTCCCCTTTTATTTGTGGACTAGAATATGAAAATGTTTTTGAAGTGATTTAATTTGATCCAGATTGGTATTTCCTTAAATGATTTATGTTGTGAGCATGGATGGGCGTTCGAGACTGTGAGCCCCTGCGTAATCCCGGGGCTGGCCGTGGTTCATGCCACTAGCAGGCAAATGCATCTGGGCATGGGCTGGCTGATACAGTAATACTCTTGGCTTGGAAAAGGAACACGCTTGGCTTAGAACAAGAAGACTCTTGACTTGGAAACAAGAACACTTGGCTTGACATAGGAATGCTCTTGACTTGGAACAGGATTGCTCAGACGTCCAACATGCACCAGGAACTGAGACCCAGCAATGCAATGCTGGTCTCTGGAGTAGCCCTACAGCCACTCAAAAACCCTTTCAGACTGCCACTTGGATGCGGTTTGTGCGTGAGGACCGATGAAGGCTGAGGACTCAGAAGAATACTCTGGCGATGTGGACAAGATCCTGAAGACTTGCAACATGACGAAGGCTCAGGACTTGGAAACAATTCGAAGGCTCAGGACTTGGAAACAATTCGAAGGCTCAGGACTTGGAAACAAGACAAAAGCTCTGAGAGAGTCTGGTGCCGCAGCACGCCCTACACAACCCCAGGGCTGGTTGCAGACTACGCCTATAGTGGTGCAGGCACCGGACTCAAGGACTTGGAACAAGGTGGAAACTGAAACAAGAACTACGAAGACCAAGGACAGAACTCAGGAACTCAGATTCAGACTCAGGCTCAGGGACTTGGACTCAGGAACTCAGAACTCAGACTCAGGAAATAAGGAGGACTTCCAAAGACTTGAACTAGCAACAAAGATTCTGAAGACTCTAGATAGGATGAAGGCTGGAACCAGGAACAAGGCAAAGGCTTGGATTCAGGAACGAGATGAAGACTTGGATTCCGGAACAAGGTGAAGATTTGGATTCAGGACTTAGAAGACACAGGAACCAGGAACACAAAGAGAGAAAAGGAACATTACAGGAATGAAGACATGAAGGACTTCCAATGATGACGTCAGAAAACAGAAGACTTTGAAGGACCGGTAACCACAGGAAATTGAGAGACCTTGTGAAGGCCAGGAGCAAAGACTGAAGAGCCCTTTTATAGAGCTGGCAGGAAATGACCTCATTGGGAGGTGCTGCAACATTTCCTGCCATGCAGGGCCAGCGCGTCCTATAAGGCAAAGTAGGCGGTCCCTTAGGTGCCGCCGAAGTGCAGCCATGTGGGGCCGCAAGTGGAGCCTATCTTGCTTGTGCAGAGGAGTAGAGATTCATTGGGTCGCGAGCAGTGCACATCCTGCTCATGGTCCAGAGAAGCATACACTTGGCGGGTCCAAATGTGTTAGGAGCCGAGGCCGAGACTGGGGGAGGTGGCGAGATGGGGGAGGGGTGGGCACGACTTGGGGGGTGGGCGCAAGGCAGATGGCTCGCCTAGTGCGCCTAATACCCTTGCACAGGTCCTGCCACCACGGGCCCTTTAAATCCGGGCTATGGCACACGAGCACGCATAAGGAGAGAGCGACATGCGGAAACATGAAAGTCATGGTGGCAAGACTGAGGCAGCATCGTGTGAAGCGAAGCTCTGGCCGCACAGAGCAGCAGGAGGGCAACGGCGGCACCATTGCTGCGGAGAGCAGCGGCACAAGGCCACGCCAGGAGGTGAGTGAGCCGCTCGTGGGCCCTTCTGTGAGAGGAGTCAAAACAGTTTACCTGTGTTTTCATATTATTCCTCCCACCATGCTTTGCCTGCAGCATGTGTTGCTTCATTCCTGCTCCAGCCTTGACTCGTTCCTGCTCTTCACCTTGCCTTGTCCCCGTGCTTCGGCTCCTCCTTTCTTCCTCGTTCTCCCCTGCCTGGATTCTGACATTGCCTGATCTCTGCCTGCTCTGTCCTCTGCTTAAGATTCTGATGCTGCCTGTTCTTCAACTGCCCTGACCTTGGCCTGGATCTTGACTCTGCCTGACCGCTCTTCTCAGGACCCTCGCCTAAGTCCTGCCGGCCTCAGAACCCAAGGGCTCAGCCTGCGGGGGAAGAGGTTGGTGTAGGTGAAGCCTAGTCTTTGTGCACCCTTGAGCGCGTCTGCCTACTGTCAGGGGGAGCCCTGCTGGTTTGCTAGCCGGGAAGTACCAACCTTGCCACAACTAAAGGCCTCACATATCGTGACAGAAGTGGCTGAAAGGTGGAAATGAAATCAGATATAAATAAATAAATAAATATTGAGAAGAAACAGGGCTAGCAGAAGCTAAAATGGCAGCTGGTAGGAGTCCATGTCCCAGCTTCCCCTGCACCCAGCCTCAGAGAACATGCACAAGCAGGGACCGAGTCAGGGTGACTCAGTAGTCTCCCAGCCATGGGCTGCCAGGCGCTTTAAATAAGCAGTGGCATTAAGGATCAGGGGGGAGAGAGAGAAGGAGCATAAGCTGTGTGCAGAGTTACTTCAGACTCATCACGGAGGAGCCTTCTCAGGACCCAGACCCCGAGCCAGAGCCGACATGGGGAATATTATCAGCATTTAAGCTAAGTTTATGTTTGGAAGGCATTAAGGAACTGTATTCCTCTAATGAAGGCAGTTGTTGGACGTGGGGAATGGAAGAATGGATTGGGGGATTAGATTCGGGGGGGAGAAAGGAAATTAGTGTGCGGAGAACCCACAGAAGTCAGCCTGACTTAAGCAAAGCAGTTCCAGCAGTGCAAGGTAAATGGATAGGGTTCTGCCTTGAGCTCTAACTCAGCAGACGTTGCACTTAAGAGATTGATAACTGCCCTTTAGTTCTAACAGACGCTGGACTGGAATAAGGAGTAGAAAACCCCTGCTCTTGCCAGTCAAGTGATTCCAAGTAAGAGGCAGTAGACGAGAGCGTCAAAGAATGAGAACTATTATCAGCAAGCAAGTAGCGATGGGATTTTCCTTTCTTTCTCTGAATTTGAAGAATGTATGTGAATGGACAAACTTCCTGAGACTGTACGGTTTATTTAAATCCTGTTGAGAATTCTAAGGGTCAGAGGATTTTGTTATTGTATAAAAGAATCTTAAGAATTAAGCAAGCATATGGATAGAAGTGATGTTAAAGTGCTGGGGTTTTGTTCTTTTTTTTTTTTTTGAGCAAAGAAAAACAGAACAAACCCAGGGTGAAATTGTTGAAGGAAGATATTGTGGGAACTAGGTTAGTTCAGGTTCAGGAGATGGGGCCCACCCAGAGAAGAGGCAGAAGGGACAATTTGGTGACCCCCTTACAATGGTTTCTGACATGCCGTGTCCACCTGATAGAACAGGGTTGTCTTTCTCCACCCTCATGCAGGCTCCTACTGGGATGGTTCGGAGGTAGTACTTGCATAAGCCCATGAGGAAGGAGAGCTCGGGGCCAACAGTGACATCTAGTGGTTAGCCAGACAGTAGTGCTTGTAGCCATTCTGGGTGGCTCTGGGTGGCTGGGAGGATGTGGGGGAAAAGTGAGGTAAAATACTGGAGGCCAACGCAATGAGAACTGGATGAGGAGGAGAGGTCTGGCAGGAGAAGCTACGCAGGAAGAGGAAAGAAATAGTTACATGACCGGTCAGATAACTTGGACAACCATGCACATCTGTAATACAGTAACAGACTTAAGAGATACGGCAGCTCTGGAGTTTAAGGCCCAGTCCTGTAAAATCGGTGTAAATCAGTAATTCCCAGGTTGCACTCCTAACATCTTTATCTCGGTCGGCCATCCTTCCGAGGCAGACAGAATGAGAACCAGCTATCACTGGATAATGATTGTGTGTATGGGGTTTACGCACTAGAATTCACGCTATTTTTAGCGTGTGTGTGCTAAAACATTTAACATGCATGCTAAAATAGTACCTAGCACACATTTTGGCACCTGCTACATCTCACCTCCTCCTCCACAGCCACTTAGGATGGACCATCTTGGAGGACCGTGGGCCAGAGGCGGAAAGGTTGAAGAGGAGTGTCCAACCTGGGGTAGGAAGAATCGGCCTTGAGAGCATGCTTCCTAGATCCCACTGGATGCCTTCTGTGAGGGACTTAACTGCTGCCTTGTCCCCACTGCACCATCGGTCTTCCAGACTGTTTGGCCCATCTGAGAACGTGCGAGACACAGAACGCCTGCAGGGTAACATCTGTGCACGATCATGACGTTCAACTGGAGAACTTGTTGATTGGGTTTTTTGTTGAACTAATTACAATACTGTGCCTTCTGTACTGAGCAGGATACACCAGTGTTTGAAAAACAGTCATCAGTGAGCATTTGGTTTGAAAATACATTTTCTTGCCTACATAAATGTGGAGTTTTTTTGGAAGAGCTCAAGTCTTACTAGGCCAGGCCCCCTTCTGCCATCCAAGGACTTTTTCACTCTGTCTTAGGGAGGTGAGTTCCTGCACTTGCCTCCTCCCTGCGAGCTTTTCTCTCAGTAGGATCCTTACATTCCCTTTTTGGGAAAACACTCCATTTTCAGCTCAAAAAAGGGGTGGCTTTGAAGTTGGGAGAAACCAAAGTCCCCTCATGAGAGGCTTCTAAGAAAACTAAAAAGTCATGGGATAGGAGGCGATGTCCTTTCATGGATTACAAACTGGTTAAAAGACAGGAAACAGAGAGTAGGAATAAATGGTCAATTTTCTCAGTGGAAAAGGGTAAACAGTGGAGTGCCTCAGGGATCTGTACTTGGACCGGTGCTTTTCAATATATTTATAAATGATCTGGAATGGAATACGATGAGTGAGGTTATCAAATTTGCGGATGATACAAAATTATTCAGAGTAGTTAAATCACAAGCAGATTGTGATACATTACAGGAGGACCTTGCAAGACTGAAGATTGGGCATCCAAATGGCAGATGAAATTTAATGTGGATAAGTGCAAGGTGTTGCATATAGGGAAAAATAACCCTTGCTGTAGGAAAAAGATCTAGGCATCATAGTGGATAATACTTTAAAATCATCGGCTCAGTGTGCTGCAGCAGTCAAAAAAGCAAACAATGTTAGGAATTATTAGGAAGGGAATGGTTAATAAAACGGAAAATGTCATAATGTCTCTATATCGCTCCATGGTGAGACCGCAACTTGAATACTGTGTACAATTCTGGTCGCAGCATCTCAAAAAGGATATAGTTGTGATGGAGAAGGTACAGAGAAGGGCAACCAAAATGATAAAGGGGATGGAACAGCTCCCCTATGAGGAAAGGCTGAAGAGGTTAGGGCTGTTCGGCTTGGAGAAGAGATGGCTGAGGGGGGATATGATAGAGGTCTTTAAGATCATGAGAGGTCTTTAATGAGTAGATGTGAATCAGTTATTTACACTTTCGAATAATAGAAGGATTAGGGGGCATTCCATGAAGTTAGCAAGTAGCACATTTAAGACTAATCGGAGAAAATTCTTTTTCACTCAACACACAATTAAGCTCTGGAATTTGTTGCCAGAGGATGTGGTTAGTGCAGTTAGTGTAGCTGGGTTTAAAAAAGGTTTGAATAAGTTCTTGGAGGAGAAGTCCATTAACAGCTATTAATCAAGTTTAATTATGGAATAGCCACTGCTATTAATTGCATCAGTAGCATGGGATCTTCTTAGTGTTTGGGTAATTGCCAGGTCCTTGTGGCCTGGTTTTGGCCTCTGTTGGAAACAGGATGCTGGGCTTGATGGACTCTTGGTCTGACCCAGCATGGCAATTTCTTATGTTTCTTAATTCCTGTTCTAGGTGTAACTCCTGGGCTAGCATCCCATGCCAGGACCCACATGTCAAACATAGTTTTAAATGTTACAGACTTTTCATGTTGGTAATTTACTCTGAGAATCCAGAATTCCAAAATCGAGAAGGGGGGAGGGGGGCAGATAATCACTTCCTAGGTTAAGTCTTAAATAACCATTGAAGCCATTTGGAAAACAGCACTGATAATCGCGTTAGAAGCTGAAGTGGTCTCCAACTCAAGCTTGTACTGATTAAAGATGGACTGGAAAAAAAAGATTTATCATAGCTCTTGTTATTTACAAATCCAGTTTTACAGGTCCAGTCAATTTATGTAGTGATTAAAGCCAATTACTCAAGTATCCCTTAGTGGGGTTTTAACCCCCAGGGCACACAAACTTTATTTATTTTTCTTCAGTGGCTGCTCTGGATAGCCTTTTCCATCCCATGCTTGACTCCTAATCCCGGGGGCCTTCTTTTTACGAGGGGGAAGCTCTCACTTATGGCCCGGACCACGGTGTCTTGCTTCACAGTGTTGTTTAAATAATGTGGATGCTTCCCAGGAGGTGAGAGGCTGTGATAAATCAGACAGGATCAGGGTCTGGGTGTTAAATTGAAAGTTTGCTGATTGGTAATCATAAATTAAAGTCCATTTGTCGATAAGAATGGAGTTATATCTGACTGTTGCTATAACCCTATCTCTCTGTAGGTAGGCGTCCTTTTATTCAGACCTCTGGGTAGAGCCCCCATGGCGATATTTACTGCGCAAAGCTCACCCGGCGGCTGTCCGGGAATCCATGTATGTGCTGCCCTTAATCTGTAATAGCAACAGACTCTGTGAAGGTCTCGGAGGCCAAAGGAAAACCTGGAACTTGTGCTGCTGATCTGTCTGATGGGGTTTTGTTTGACTGTAATAGAGTGGATAGGACTAAGCAGTATAGGTTAATGTACCATCTCCTCACAGCATCCCTGCTGGAGGTTGTTGCAATGGGTAGTTTTCATGTGCACACTTACATCTTGTCAGGCCAGTCAGCATGCAAGCTGGGACGTTCACGCACAGCACGAGTTTCAACGAGTAGGACCCTGTGTGTGTGAAGCACCTCGTACAGGAGGCTGTGCAAGAACCCTGCTACCTGCTGGCATGACTTTAGCAATCAGTTAACCACGATAATGCTAGCAGGCCAGTGAGCGGCTTGGTGCTGCACGTAATAAGGACATGTTGCAAGGATTTGGGATCAGAAGGTCTCACCCCCATTCTCAGGATCTCCTTTGGCGGCTCGGCTTCCCATCGCTTCAGTTGCAGGCACACAGGGGCTGAGGCTGCTAACACCTGCTGACCATGTATCCAAACATCTGGAGAAAGCACTTCTGGATCATTCGGGACCTACGCGAGCCACTCTGGGTTTCGTTCTTAGCTACCGTAGGAACTGAGTTATTGTGAGCAGAATCCAGCAGACTTAAAACCAGCTCTCCAGCCCGGTGTTAATCATGGTGTGACAGCTTCTTCTACAGTTTGCAGATTCTGCTCTTCATGCCCTCTGCCTAGACCTAGAGAGGGGAGGGAGACATTTCTAGCTGGCCTGGTACAGAGTGTTTAATGCTGGCGTGATTTAAATATAGCGCTGATTCTCTAGGGACTGGGCAGGGGTGCACTTCAGCTTAGCTAAAAACCAAAACAAAATACATATAATTTTTTTTGTTATTTGCGATTGCAACATAATCACAGATAGAGGAGAACAGCATGTTTCAGGACTGGCACATCTCCCCTTCTACTGGAACCAAGTCAGTGGATTTCAAAATGTGTTTTTGCAAATTACAGCCAAGCCCCATGATTTGTAAGGTCCCCAAACTATTTGTGCTATGCAGAAAGTACTCGCAAAATGCAGAAGTGACAGCCTGAGTCATGAGGGATCTTGCGTGGGCAGGCGGTGACAGGCTGCCTGGAGTGCAGCACGTGACGTTTCCAGGGGCCTTCACTGACTGGCACTCCAGCGGCTTCCTGTCTACCCAAGGTAAGCAGGAAGATGGGGAGAGGAGCTCCCCCGTGCGTTGCTTTCCTGCACTGGCAATTTTCCCCCGATTTTATGAGTTATTGTTGTGCAGCACTAATTAGTTAAACTAATTAGTTAAACTAATTAGTGAAACTGGTTAAGTTCCTTGATGCATGGTTTAAAATTGGCCAATTTATATAAATAAGCCCTAATTTACATATATATTTAAAATAAATGGTAAAGTATATGCGTTCAATCCATTGATATATATTACTTCAATCCATTGCATGGGTTCACACAGAAGCCTATATATGCATGTATGTTGCATGACAGTAGATGTCATGAGGGCTAAGGTCTAGAAACATCCTCTCAGGAGCAGGGCAGGACCACAAGGTAGGAGCTGGGTTTCTCTTCTGCCTAGCCATTCCCCTCTCAAGCGGATTGTGATGAATTGCAGGAGGGCCTTGTGAGACTGGAAGATTGGGCTTCCTAATGGCAGATTCAATTGAACATGGACAAGTGCAAAGTGATGCATATAGGGAAAAGTAACCCTTGCTGTGGTTACACGATGTTAGGTTCCATATTAGGAACTACCAACCAGGAAAGAGATCTAGGCATCATAGTGGAAAATACATTGAAATCATCGGCTCAGTGTGCTGCAGCAGTCAAAAAAGCAAACAGAATGTTAGGAATTATTAGGAAGGGAATGGAAAATAAATCGGAGGACGCCATAATGCCTCTGTATCGCTCCATGGTGAGACCACACCTTGAATACTGTGTACAATTCAGGTCGCCGCATCTCAAAAAGTATATAGCTGCACTGGAGAATGTTCAGAGAAGGACGACCAAAATGATAAGGGGCATGGAATGGCTGCCCTATGAGGAAAGACTAAAGAAGTTAGGGCTGTTCAGTTTGGAGAAGACACGACTGAGGGGGAATATGATAAAAGTCTACAAAATCATGAAAAGATTTGAACAAGTTAATGGAAATCGGTTATTTACTCTCTCAGATAATCGAAAGACCAGGTGACACTCCATGAAGTTAGCAAGTAGCTAATTTAAAACAAATCAAAGAACATTTTTTTCACTCAGCATATAGTTAAGTTCTGGAATTCATTGCCAGAGGATGTAGTTACTGCAGTTAGTTCAACTGGGTTTAAAAAAGGTTTGGATAAGTTCATAGTAACATAGTAATGACGGCAGAAAAAGACCAAAATGGTCCATCCAGTCTGCCCAGCAAGCTTCCCAAGGTAGTAACTGCCGCTCCGTGCAGGTTACCCCCATGTTTCTCTTAAGGGTAGTAACTGCCGCTCTGTGTCGGTTTAGCTTTTTAATTTATTCCCATTCATTAGCCTTTTAGGGATCCACAGTGTTTATCCCATGCCCCTTTGAAATCCTTCATAGTTTTAGTCTTCACCACTTCCTCCAGAAGGGCATTCCAGGCATCCACCACCCTCTCAGTGAAGAAATATTTCCTGACATTGTTCTAAGTCTTCCTCCTGGAGTTTCAAATTGTGACCCCTAGTTCTACTAAATTGTTTCCAATGGAAAAGGTTTGTTGATGACCATGGATCATTAAAACCTTTCAAGTATCTGAAGGTCTGTATCATGTCACCTCTGCTCCTCCTCCCCTCCAGGGTGTACATATTCAGGTTCTTCAACCTCTCCTCATAAGTCATTCAATAGAGACCATCCACCATTTTGGTCTCCCTTCTCTGGATCGCCTCTATCCTATCTTTGTCCTTTTCAGATACGGTCTCCGGAACTGAACACAGTACTCCAGGTGAGACCTCACCAAAGACCTGTACAAGGGGATTATCACTTCCCTTTTCTTACTAGATATTCTTCTCTCTATGCAGCCCAGCATTCTGGCTTTGGCTATCGCTGTGTCACACTGCTTTGTCAACTTCAGGTTGTTAGACACTATCACCCCAAGGTCTCTCTCCTGCTCCATGCACATCAGCCCTTCACTCCCCAATACATATAGTTCTTTTGGATTACCACACCTCAGATGCATGACTGCATTTCTTGGCATTGAATCCCAGCTTCCATATGTTCGACCACTCTTCCAGCTTCCTTAAATCCCGTCTCATTTTCTGTACTCTTTCCGGTGTGTCCATTCTATTGTAGATCTTAGTATCATCCGCAAATAGACAAACTTTACCTTCTAACTCTTCCGCAATGTCGCTCACGAAGATGTTGAACAGAACGGGTCCCAACACCGATCCTTATGGCACTCCATTTAACACCACTCTCTCTTCAGTGTAGGTTCCTTTTACCATCACCTGTTGTCTTCTATCCGTCAACTAGTTTGTAATCTATGCCAACACTTTGGAGCTGACTCCCAAGCTTCTCATTTTGTTGATGAGTCTTCTGTGTGGGACCATATCATAAGAACATGCTGGGTCAGACCAAGGGTCCATCAAGCCCAGCATCCTGTTTCCAACAGTGGCCAATCCAGGCCATAAGAGCCTGGCAAGTACCCAAAAACTAAGTCTATTCCATGTTACTGTTGCTAGTAATAGCAGTGGCTATTTTCTAAGTCAACTTAATTAATAGCAGGTAATGGACTTCTCCTCCAAGAACTTATCCAATCTTTTTTTAAATACAGCTACACTAACTGCACTAACCACATCCTCTGGCAACAAATTCCAGAGTTTAATTGTGCACTGAGTGAAAAACAACTTTCTCCTATTAGTTTTAAATGTGCCACATGCTAACTTCATGGAGTGCCCCCTAGTCTTTCTATTATCTGAAAGAGTAAATAACCGATTCACATCTACTTGTTCTAGACCTCTCATGATTTTAAACACCTCTATCATATCCTCCCTCAGTTGTCTCTTCTCCAAGCTGAAAAGTCCTAACTTCTTTAGTCTTTCCTCATAGGGGAGCTGTTCCATTCCTCTTATCATTTTGGTAGCGCTTCTCTGTACCTTCTCCATTGCAATTATATCTTTTTTGAGATGCGGCGACCAGAATTGTACACAGTATTCAAGGTGTGGTTTAACCATGGAGCAATACAGAGGCATTATGACATTTTCCATTTTATTCACCATTCCCTTTCTAATAGTTCCCAACATTCTGTTTGCTTTTTTGACTGCCGCAGCACACTGAGCCGACGATTTCAATGTATTATCCACTATGATGCCTAGATCTTTTTCTTGGGTGGTAGCACCTAATATGGAACCTAATATTGTGTAACTATAGCATGGGTTATTTTTTCCTATATGTATCACCTTGCACTTATCCACATTAAATTTCATCTGCCATTTCGATGCCCAATTTTCTAGTATCACAAGGTTTTCCTGCAATTTATCACAATTTGCTTGTGATTTAACTACTCTGAACAATTTTGTATCATCTGCAAATTTGATTACCTCACTCGTTTTATTTCTTTCCAGATCATTTATAAATATATTGAACAGTAAGGGTCCCAGTACAGATCCTTGAGGCACTCCACTGTCCACTCCCTTCCACTGAGAAAATTGCCCATTTAATCCTACTCTCTGTATCCTGTATTTTTGCCCAGTTTGTAATCCACGAAAGGACACTGCCACCTATCCCATGACTTTTTATTTTTCCTAGAAGCCTCTCATGAGGCACTTTGTCAAATGCCTTCTGAAAATCCAAGTACACTACATCTACCGGTTCACCTTCATCCATATGTTTATTAACTCCTTAAAAAAGTGAAGCAGATTTGTGAGGCAAGACTTGCCCTGGGTAAAGCCATGCTGACTTTGTTCCATTAAACCATGTCTTTCTATATGTTCTGTGATTTTGATATTTAAAACACTTTCCACTATTTTTCCTGGCACTGAAGTCAGGCTAACTGGTCTGTAGTTTCCCGGATTGCCCCTGGAGCCCTTTTTAAATATTGGGGTTACATTAGCCACCCTCCAGTCTTCAGGTACAATGGATGATTTTAATGATAGGTTACAAATTTTTACTAATAGGTCTGAAATTTCATTTTTTAGTTCCTTCAGATCCCTGTGGTGTATACCTTCCGGTCCAGGTGATTTACTACTCTTCAGTTTGTCAATCAGGCCTACCACATCTTCTAGGTTCACCGTGATTTGGTTCAGTCCATCTGAATCATTACCCATGAAAACCTTCTCCAGTACGGGTACCTCCCCAACATCCTCTTCAGTAAACACCGAAGCAAAAAAATCATTTAATCTTTCCGCGATGGCCTTATCTTCTCTAAGTGCCCCTTTAACCCCCTTATGTTCTTATGTTATCCCCCGCAGGTGGAGCCTTTGGGTTCTTGGGATCAGTAGAGTTTAACCGGACAGGCTGGATAAGCTGATTAAGGCAGGGCAGACACAGACAAGGACAGACTGGAAGCAGAGATTTGGGTATAGGTACAGGCAAGGAGCCAAGAGCTGGAGACTGGAGCAGACAAGGAGGTTAGGACTGGATACTGGAACAGGCAAGGAACTGTGGAATGGATACTAGAATAAACTAGAACTGGATACTGGAACCGGCAAGCATACAGAGTAGGGACTGTGCTAGATATAGACAATGGCTTGGGCAAGGCAAACGACTGTGCTATTCTGCACATCCGAGCCCGGTATGAGGTCATTTAAATGCTAAAAAAAACCTATTTTTGGTCAATATCGATTTTGGATTGTTAGAGGTATTTGAGTCTTTTTTACATTATCTTTATATAAAATGCATACATATCATTTGCACGTATTATAAAATACTATAGGAAATATGCGAGCAGCAACATACATGCATTTAAAGTTTGTCAGTCTGTTCTAAAAGAAACTTCACCCTTTCTTTCTTTATTTTTTTTATTTAATACTTTCTTATACCGGTATTAGTGGCAACATCATACCGGTTTACATTATAACTGAAGAGTAGAGAAAGTTACAAATAGATGGTCTCCATTTCTGATCAACCATCTTTGGAATGCCATCCCTGAAATATTCTTGCCAACACCATCTAACCAACCATGCATTCATCTCCAGAATGCAAGCATCTCTGCCTCAGCCTTTATCCTTGATTGGGAGTATTGAGGAATAAGTCACCTGCATACCTATCTTCTGCACCCTTTCTCCCAGAGCCATGAAGTCACTTTTGATATATTCTGGGGAATCTTAACAATATCATTCATGCCAACATCTGAGCAGCATCAGATAATCATTCGGCTTGATGATTCTAAGCAATATCTTCATGATGTTTCAGGTCTTGGCACCTGGCAGACAGCATACCTCCCAGGACAGCATGTCTGGTTGGTAAATGGATGCTTCCATGTCCCTCAGAAGAAAATCACCAACCACTACTCCTTTGCTTCCTAGACAACGTGATTGTTTATCTTGCAGCTTTGGGCCTATTAAGTTTCAATTCCTCTTCATCCTGGGATGGTATTTTTCACTTCCCCTTCCAGGGCTACCTATTGGTTCTTCGGTTTGAGTGAAGGTGGGGTTGGTGACAATTCTACTGGCTTTAGTAATTTGTGTCCATCTGTCATCTTGTGGTTCCGTTTCTCTTTCCCCTCCACTACGGTTTTCCATCTCAGATGCCTCAAAAGGTATTTCATTGATTTAGTCCTCATTGTCATGAATGCTTCTAAACATCAGTATCTCCTCTCTCAGTTCCACTAGCTGTTTCCTGAATGAGTCAATCTTTAGGCATCTTTCACACTGAACCGATTCCTCACTCTGGATGAGGATATCCGTCTGGATAAAGGCAGAAGTAATAATTATGGTGACAGCTATGTTGACATAATGTTTTCCAGTCATGCTTCTGCTCTACTTATTTTATTTAGTTATTTAAAAAAAATTATATCCTATCTAAAAATACTAGGAGCTCTGGTACCTGTTGAAAGAAATGAGGAAAGATCTACCAAAATCCCTGCCTTTCCTGCAGCTGATCTGAAAATATAAAATCAGCTGGCCTGCTGTCTGTGAAGTCTAGCATCTTCACTTCATATTTCCTGTATGTAGCCCTGTTTGTTTGTTCACATGTAATTATGAAGTATGGAGTGATGTATCTTTTATTCTTTACGATTAAAAAATGTGTTTTTGTGTGTATCTGGTGTGTGATCTATATGGAATTCTGGTGCCTTGAGTGCAATAAGGCCACACCAAATAAAATTACCTGAAGAATCTAATATAATGTTACTAATCAAGTTCCCCCTGAACTTTAGTTGTGTTCTGTTTTCATAAATGACTAACAATTGATCTAAAGTACTTCCTTATGTTTTCCTTTGCCAATCAATGTCAAGTTATTCTGTGTAATCTAACCCCCTAATTAGTGAGTCAGTCTATATAGTAAGAATGGAAGGTGGGATAGACGTGAGTTGGAAAGAAACTAAAGTTAGAAAAAAAAAAAAGAAATCCCACAACAACAAAACAGCTACTTACCTCGTACAATTCCTCTCTATAAACTAAGCAGCAACAATAATCCAACAAACTGAAAAGCAATGTAAAATATCAATCACAGCACTTGAAGCAATAGCCAAAAAAAATACTTTTTCTTGTATTGAGTGCTTCAATTGTCAGCTTCTGCTTTCCTGTCTCCCTTTGCTTTTTCTGATAATTCTGCCTTTCTACATCTTCCTGTGTTTATTTGCTTTTTTTCTGAACTGTAGTCTTTTTGATCTTACTATTCCTGCTGCCACATCAGAAAACCGTGTTGGTTTCTTTATTCTCCTTCCTTTGTTAAACTGTTGAGAACAGAGATTTGTGACCTTCTACAAAACTTTTTTGTTTCAAGCAAGCTATTTTTAATTGTTTTACCCGACTGTTTTTGTATTCAGTTTTATATTATTTATTTGTTTTTAATAAGTGTATTTCAGTTAATACGTTTTATGTTCTTTTTATTGTGTATGTCATTATTGTGATTAGGCGATTTATACATTTAAATAAATCTAAAATCTAATCTAATCAGTGCTCACTTATAATGTTTCCCACAGTTTCTTGGTACCCCTTACCAGCAACACTTGCCACATGCTGCCGCCAGTGCAATCTTGCAGAGTGACACTGACCAGAAGCAGCCGTTGCCTGGCAGAGAAAGTGGCAGTAAGGAGGAAGTTCAGGTAGGTCAGAAGCAGTGACAGTGAGGAGGAGGTTCAGGTAGGTCAGAAGCAGTGACAGTGAGGAGGAGGTTCAGGTAGGTCAGAAGGAAAGTGACAGTAAGGAGGAGGTTCAGGTAGGTCAGAAGCAGTGGCAGTAAGGAGGAGGTTCAGGTAGGTCAGAAGCAGTGGCAGTAAGGAGGAGGTTCAGGTAGGTCAGAAGCAGTGACAGTAAGGAGGAGGTTCAGGTAGGTCAGAAGCAGTGGCAGTGAGGAGGAGGTTCAGGTAGGTCAGAAGCAGTGGCAGTAAGGAGGAGGTTCAGGTAGGTCAGAAGCAGTGGCAGTGAGGAGGAGGTTCAGGTAGGTCAGAAGGAAAGTGACAGTAAGGAGGAGGTTCAGGTAGGTCAGAAGGAAAGTGACAGTAAGGAGGAGGTTCAGGTAGGTCAGAAGCAGTGAAAGTAAGGGGGAGGTTCAGGTAGGTCAGAAGGAAAGTGGCAGTAAGGAGGAGGTTCAGGTAGGTCAGAAGCAAAGTGGCAGTAAGGAGGAGGTTCAGGTAGGTCAGAAGCAGTGGCAGTAAGGAGGAGGTTCAGGTAGGTCAGAAGCAGTGGCAGTAAGGAGGAGGTTCAGGTAGGTCAGAAGCAGTGACAGTGAGGAGGAGGTTCAGGGAGGTCAGAAGCAGTGGCAGTAAGGAGGAGGTTCAGGTAGGTCAGAAGCAGTGACAGTGAGGAGGAGGTTCAGGTAGGTCAGAAGCAGTGGCAGTAAGGAGGAGGTTCAGGTAGGTCAGAAGGAAAGTGACAGTAAGGAGGAGGTTCAGGTAGGTCAGAAGGAAAGTGACAGTAAGGAGGAGGTTCAGGTAGGTCAGAAGCAGTGGCAGTAAGGAGGAGGTTTAGGTAGGTCAGAAGCAGTGGCAGTAAGGAGGAGGTTCAGGTAGGTCAGAAGCAGTGGCAGTAAGGAGGAGGTTTAGGTAGGTCAGAAGCAGTGGCAGTAAGGAGGAGGTTCAGGTAGGTCAGAAGCAGTGACAGTAAGGAGGAGGTTCAGGTAGGTCAGAAGGAAAGTGGCAGTGAGGAGGAGGTTCAGGTAGGTCAGAAGCAGTGGCAGTGAGGAGGAGGTTCAGGTAGGTCAGAAGCAGTGGCAGTAAGGAGGAGGTTCAGGTAGGTCAGAAGCAGTGAAAGTAAGGGGGAGGTTCAGGTAGGTCAGAAGGAAAGTGGCAGTAAGGAGGAGGTTCAGGTAGGTCAGAAGCAGTGACAGTAAGGAGGAGGTTCAGGTAGGTCAGAAGCAGTGGCAGTAAGGAGGAGGTTCAGGTAGGTCAGAAGCAGTGACAGTGAGGAGGAGGTTCAGGTAGGTCAGAAGCAGTGGCAGTAAGGAGGAGGTTCAGGGAGGTCAGAAGCAGTGACAGTAAGGAGGAGGTTCAGGTAGGTCAGAAGCAGTGAAAGTAAGGGGGAGGTTCAGGTAGGTCAGAAGCAGTGACAGTAAGGAGGAGGTTCAGGTAGGTCAGAAGGAAAGTGACAGTAAGGAGGAGGTTCAGGTAGGTCAGAAGGAAAGTGACAGTAAGGAGGTTCAGGTAGGTCAGAAGGAAAGTGACAGTAAGGAGGAGGTTCAGGTAGGTCAGAAGGAAAGTGACAGTAAGGAGGAGGTTCAGGTAGGTCAGAAGCAGTGACAGTGAGGAGGAGGTTCAGGTAGGTCAGAAGCAGTGGCAGTAAGGAGGAGGTTCAGGTAGGTCAGAAGCAGTGAAAGTAAGGGGGAGGTTCAGGTAGGTCAGAAGGAAAGTGGCAGTAAGGAGGAGGTTCAGGTAGGTCAGAAGCAAAGTGGCAGTAAGGAGGAGGTTCAGGTAGGTCAGAAGCAGTGGCAGTAAGGAGGAGGTTCAGGTAGGTCAGAAGCAGTGACAGTAAGGAGGAGGTTCAGGTAGGTCAGAAGGAAAGTGACAGTAAGGAGGAGGTTCAGGTAGGTCAGAAGGAAAGTGGCAGTAAGGAGGAGGTTCAGGTAGGTCAGAAGCAGTGGCAGTAAGGAGGAGGTTCAGGTAGGTCAGAAGCAGTGGCAGTAAGGAGGAGGTTCAGGTAGGTCAGAAGCAGTGACAGTAAGGAGGAGGTTCAGGTAGGTCAGAAGCAGTGACAGTGAGGAGGAGGTTCAGGTAGGTCAGAAGCAGTGGCAGTGAGGAGGAGGTTCAGGTAGGTCAGAAGCAGTGACAGTAAGGAGGTTCAGGTAGGTCAGAAGCAGTGGCAGTAAGGAGGAGGTTCAGGTAGGTCAGAAGCAGTGACAGTAAGGAGGAGGTTCAGGGAGGTCAGAAGCAGTGACAGTAAGGAGGAGGTTCAGGTAGGTCAGAAGCAGTGAAAGTAAGGGGGAGGTTCAGGTAGGTCAGAAGCAGTGGCAGTAAGGAGGAGGTTCAGGTAGGTCAGAAGCAGTGACAGTAAGGAGGAGGTTCAGGTAGGTCAGAAGCAGTGAAAGTAAGGGGGAGGTTCAGGTAGGTCAGAAGCAGTGGCAGTAAGGAGGAGGTTCAGGTAGGTCAGAAGCAGTGAAAGTAAGGGGGAGGTTCAGGTAGGTCAGAAGCAGTGACAGTAAGGAGGAGGTTCAGGTAGGTCAGAAGCAGTGACAGTAAGGAGGAGGTTCAGGTAGGTCAGAAGCAGTGGCAGTAAGGAGGAGGTTCAGGTAGGTCAGAAGCAGTGGCAGTAAGGAGGAGGTTCAGGTAGGTCAGAAGCAGTGGCAGTAAGGAGGAGGTTCAGGTAGGTCAGAAGCAGTGAAAGTAAGGGGGAGGTTCAGGTAGGTCAGAAGCAGTGGCAGTAAGGAGGAGGTTCAGGGAGGTAGAAGCAGTGGCAGTAAGGAGGAGGTTCAGGTAGGTCAGAAGCAGTGACAGTGAGGAGGAGGTTCAGGTAGGTCAGAAGCAGTGACAGTAAGGAGGAGGTTCAGGTAGGTCAGAAGCAGTGACAGTGAGGAGGAGGTTCAGGTAGGTCAGAAGCAGTGGCAGTAAGGAGGAGGTTCAGGTAGGTCAGAAGCAGTGACAGTAAGGAGGAGGTTCAGGTAGGTCAGAAGCAGTGACAGTGAGGAGGAGGTTCAGGTAGGTCAGAAGCAGTGGCAGTAAGGAGAAGGTTCAGGTAGGTCAGAAGCAGTGACAGTAAGGAGGAGGTTCAGTTAGGTCAGAAGCAGTGGCAGTAAGGAGGAGGTTCAGGTAGGTCAGAAGCAGTGGCAGTAAGGAGGAGGTTCAGGTAGGTCAGAAGCAGTGACAGTGAGGAGGAGGTTCAGGTAGGTCAGAAGCAGTGGCAGTGAGGAGGAGGTTCAGGTAGGTCAGAAGCAGTGGCAGTAAGGAGGAGGTTCAGGTAGGTCAGAAGCAGTGACAGTAAGGAGGAGGTTCAGGTAGGTCAGAAGCAGTGGCAGTAAGGAGGAGGTTCAGGTAGGTCAGAAGCAGTGGCAGTAAGGAGGAGGTTCAGGTAGGTCAGAAGCAGTGACAGTGAGGAGGAGGTTCAGGTAGGTCAGAAGCAGTGGCAGTAAGGAGGAGGTTCAGGTAGGTCAGAAGCAGTGGCAGTAAGGAGGAGGTTCAGGTAGGTCAGAAGCAGTGGCAGTGAGGAGGAGGTTCAGGTAGGTCAGAAGCAGTGACAGTAAGGAGGAGGTTCAGGTAGGTCAGAAGCAGTGGCAGTAAGGAGGAGGTTCAGGTAGGTCAGAAGCAGTGGCAGTAAGGAGGAGGTTCAGGTAGGTCAGAAGGAAAGTGGCAGTGAGGAGGAGGTTCAGGTAGGTCAGAAGCAGTGGCAGTGAGGAGGAGGTTCAGGTAGGTCAGAAGCAGTGGCAGTAAGGAGGAGGTTCAGGTAGGTCAGAAGCAGTGGCAGTAAGGAGGAGGTTCAGGTAGGTCAGAAGCAGTGGCAGTAAGGAGGAGGTTCAGGTAGGTCAGAAGCAGTGACAGTAAGGAGGAGGTTCAGGTAGGTCAGAAGCAGTGGCAGTAAGGAGGAGGTTCAGGTAGGTCAGAAGCAGTGACAGTAAGGAGGAGGTTCAGGTAGGTCAGAAGGAAAGTGACAGTAAGGAGGAGGTTCAGGTAGGTCAGAAGCAGTGGCAGTAAGGAGGAGGTTCAGGTAGGTCAGAAGGAAAGTGGCAGTGAGGAGGAGGTTCAGGTAGGTCAGAAGCAGTGGCAGTGAGGAGGAGGTTCAGGTAGGTCAGAAGCAGTGGCAGTAAGGAGGAGGTTCAGGTAGGTCAGAAGCAGTGGCAGTAAGGAGGAGGTTCAGGTAGGTCAGAAGCAGTGACAGTAAGGAGGAGGTTCAGGTAGGTCAGAAGCAGTGGCAGTAAGGAGGAGGTTCAGGTAGGTCAGAAGCAGTGAAAGTAAGGGGGAGGTTCAGGTAGGTCAGAAGCAGTGACAGTAAGGAGGAGGTTCAGGTAGGTCAGAAGGAAAGTGGCAGTGAGGAGGAGGTTCAGGTAGGTCAGAAGCAGTGGCAGTAAGGAGGAGGTTCAGGTAGGTCAGAAGCAGTGGCAGTAAGGAGGAGGTTCAGGTAGGTCAGAAGCAGTGGCAGTAAGGAGGAGGTTCAGGTAGGTCAGAAGCAGTGAAAGTAAGGGGGAGGTTCAGGTAGGTCAGAAGCAGTGGCAGTAAGGAGGAGGTTCAGGTAGGTCAGAAGCAGTGGCAGTGAGGAGGAGGTTCAGGTAGGTCAGAAGCAGTGGCAGTGAGGAGGAGGTTCAGGTAGGTCAGAAGCAGTGACAGTAAGGAGGAGGTTCAGGTAGGTCAGAAGCAGTGGCAGTAAGGAGGAGGTTCAGGTAGGTCAGAAGCAGTGGCAGTAAGGAGGAGGTTCAGGTAGGTCAGAAGCAGTGGCAGTAAGGAGGAGGTTCAGGTAGGTCAGAAGGAAAGTGGCAGTGAGGAGGAGGTTCAGGTAGGTCAGAAGCAGTGGCAGTAAGGAGGAGGTTCAGGTAGGTCAGAAGCAGTGGCAGTAAGGAGGAGGTTCAGGTAGGTCAGAAGCAGTGGCAGTGAGGAGGAGGTTCAGGTAGGTCAGAAGCAGTGGCAGTGAGGAGGAGGTTCAGGTAGGTCAGAAGCAGTGGCAGTAAGGAGGAGGTTCAGGTAGGTCAGAAGCAGTGACAGTGAGGAGGAGGTTCAGGTAGGTCAGAAGCAGTGGCAGTAAGGAGGAGGTTCAGGTAGGTCAGAAGCAGTGGCAGTAAGGAGGAGGTTCAGGTAGGTCAGAAGCAGTGGCAGTGAGGAGGAGGTTCAGGTAGGTCAGAAGCAGTGGCAGTGAGGAGGAGGTTCAGGTAGGTTATCAGCTGGCAGGCAGCTCACCCAGACTGGAGAAAGGAGTAGAGCTGGTACTGCTGGAAGTGGGAAGAGGTGAGCCACTCAGAGCCTACTCACATGGACTGGAAGAGGAAGGGGGGAAAGGAGAACGAGTGGACAGAAAATCCTGTGGAGGATAGAAGATGAGAGGAGAAGGAAAAAAGGGATGAAGGAGAAGGGGAAAGAGTCTGAAAGGACAGGGGTGTGGGTGCAAGATGAGGGGAGAGAAAGGCAAAGTGAGAGCAGAACGAGAAGGTGAAAAGGAGTGGGGGTGGGAGATGAGAAGAGCGTGTGAAGGGACTGGGAGGAAGAGAGGAGGAGGGCCAGGGGATTCAGGGGCGGATGAAAGAAGGGGAAAGAGGAGAGAGGAGGAGCAAGGGAGCAAGGTGAGGGGAAGAGAAGAGGAAAGGGGATGAGAGGGAGGAGAAGCATGACAAGAGGAGGAGGACAGGGAGTGAGGCAAGGGAGGGTTTTCTTTTAAGAAAGAAAAATTATGAATGTGTTCACCAGCCAGCGTTAGTGGCCACACTCTGAGGCCACCAAAGCTCTGGTTGCGAGAATCCTTGCTTTCGATCTTGGACTCCTGATCGGCTTCCTGACACGCAGCTCAGTCAGCCCTTCTGAAGCCTAGGACTGGTCTTACTACATCCCAGTACTGATCTGAAGTTTATACTGACACATCCGCCAGCACCAGCTCTAGAATCACTTCTCTCTGGAGCGCACCCTTATTTATTTATTTAACATCATTTGTATTCCTCCAATTACCAACAATATGTACACAATCTTAATCCTCAGCCGCTTTCCTGACAGCCCACGAGTTCTCCACTCCTAACTGAGGTCTGAGGCACTAGCAGTCAGGGTCTAATCTAAATCTGCTAGATTGAAGTCACCTCCATGTGCCATCCTCCGGACACTTCTCACCATGACGGATGCTTGCTCCTTCTCCTGGGTTTCAGATAAAGTATTCTCAAGTACCTAGATGCCCCCTTAGGTTTTTTCAGGGCAAGCCAGAGTCACTTAACATCTCCTTTCCCCCACCATCCATATTCCTCTGGTTTCTGTTCTGTGTTTTCTGCAGAGAATACAGCTTGGCATGCTCACATCCCAGCTGTGATTTCCATTGCACCCAAGACTCAGTGATTGCAACCGCATGCAAGCCACCCTCTGCCTGGCCTCTAGGTCTGTGTCCATGATGATGCTCCGTCTCCCTCTCTCTTTCTTCTTCTTCTATTATCTCTCCCTCCCCCACTTTCAGGATATCCTCCCTAATGAATATGGATGAGACAGATGGGCGTGTACACTGCGCCTCAGTTGTAAAGAAATCTACCTGATGCATATTCGTTATGGAGATCCTGCAAACCTGACCTGTTTGTGGCCCTCGAAGACTTGGAGCGAATACCATTGGTCTATGCTTCCTTTCACCCTGATGCTTCACTTCATTGCAGGTCTACGTGGTGTTTTAAGATGATGGCTAAGAGCTGCCGTACCTTTCCCCTCTGTATACAGCATCTTTGATATGACTGGCAGCCCACGGAGTGGCCCCCGTGAACCGGCTCTCTCACCCCAGGCCCAGGGGGGCCTCCCTTCCCGGCATGGAAGAATCAGACGATGTCATGCCCAGGAGCATGGCACGCTGCGCCTGAATACCACCCCCTCCCCCGGCTCCTCCCTTAGGACACACACGTGCAACACCCTTGTGCTCTGAAAGGGCCTGTGGCAGGGATCAGCTCACAGCACCCTTGGATGACGTAATTTGCTTGGGCCTATATAAGGATCCCAGACCTTCAGCTCCTTGCCTCAGCCACAGGTCTCCTGGCATCCTTGTGTCCCAGTGTATGTGGCTATTTATGTCCCCCTACTCCTTGCTTGTCCTCCTCTCATTCCCTGTCTTGTACGTTGCCTTGGCTCTTCTCTGCTCCTGTCCCTGGCTTGGTATTTGTTTTTTTCCCAAGCTTTGTCTTTCTCACTTGCCCTGTCTGTTCTGTTTGTCTCAGCTTCTGACCTCGCCTTGCTTCCTGATTTTCTCTTGTCTGCCACCTGCCCTGACATCTGACCTGGTATCCGTTCTGCTGTATGCCCTGATCTCCGGCCTGGGACCCGTACCGCTGAGGGCTACCCGCCTCGACCCCCCCCCCCCCCCCCCACTTGGAACTGGACACCCAATCTGGATAGCCTCAGGGACCCACTTAAGATCTTCCGGCCGCCAGAACCCAAAGATTCAACCTGCACTTGGAGACAGATGATATAGCAAAGCTCCAGCCAGGCCCACATACAGGCTTCTCCGCCAGCTTCCGGCGTGGGCCTAGCGGGTTCACTTGCTAGGCTGCGCCAATCACATCGCAGCAACAAGGGTCCACTACAATATCCTTATCTTCCCATATGCAGGCCCAGGTCCCAGAAGACCCCAGACCTTCCCTCATAAAAATAATTCTGCCTTTTCTTTTTGTTGACCACAGGTAGCATTTCTGAAAAGGACACAGACTCAGGGACCTGTCCAAGATCCTTCTCCTATTTCCTGAGCCAATCATGAACCTTTCTTGTATATTCATCTTCGGCCAGGTTGCTCTCCCATTTCCACCGCTGCGGCTAACCTCTGGATCCTCTGCTCACCCTGGCAAGGCAAGCCAACTGTTAACATCCTAGAGCTATTATCTCTACCCAACTGCTCGGTTGATTTTTTTTTCCCAGCAGATTTTAGCCCCGGCATGCGCTCGCAATCCTGGGCCCTGCTTCCCCAGTGGGACCCGCTCCCGACAGAATTTCCGTTTTGCCTGCATTGGTGCGGTGCATCTGGCGCAGGAACCAGAAAGCGGGTTCTGTGCCTGAAGGACACAGAGAGAGGGGGGAACGCGTAGGCCGTGCTTTCATGGCACAGCAAACTTTGCTGCTTTTTTCAGAAGAGAGTCCCCAGAAAGGGCCATCGAGGAACCGAGTAGAAGATACCACATGTCCCCCATTCCTCCCCCATGCGGTGCCGGAAAGCGTTCACGGTTTATCCGCTCATTTTGCACATCCATTCTCTTTCATGTGCTTTCGCAAATACTTTTTCTTTTGAAGAAAAGCAGATGTCAAGCCATAAAATGTGAGCCTTTCAAAACTGGCGTGTTGTTTGTCTTTCACAAATTAGAAGCACTGCTGAAATAAATTGTAGAAATTGAGAACTGCTTTGATGAGAGAAATCCATATTTTACTGGTTTGGCTGTGCCTTCAATCTGTTTCCCACCTGCTGGCCAGAGACCCCCAGCACGAGGTGCAGTGGTCTCAGCAGGGAACGGTTTCTCGTGACTCCGGGTTCGACATCGGGTGTGTGTGTGTGTGTGTGTGGGGGGGGGTGATAAACAGCGGCCATGCGCGGCTTGAGCTCCCTCTGGGACTTTCCAAGAGGACGTGACGTTGCATTTCAGGAGGAGAAACCTTCAGCGAAAGTCCCCGCTGTCTGGCAGGAGGCTCTGGGCCAGGCCGTGGCAGAGAGCCAGGGCTGCCTTAGGAGCTCTCCCTCTGGGAAGGGGGGCTACAGCGGAAAACTGCCCCTGAGCTTCTTCCTCTTTCTCCAGGCAAACTGCCTCAGGGTCCCGACAGGCAGCGCTGCAGCTCCGCCACCTTACGCACGGTCAGCAGGTAGGGATGCAACCTCACCCACCTCGACTCCAGCTGGCCGATCCGTTTCTTGCTTTGCCCCGCTCTTCTGCCGTGCTGGCCAATGCTTGTGACTCTTTTTTGTAATTTATGGTTTTATTGTGATAATAAACATATAACATTGTTCAGATACATCCATTTGAACCATGAATAAACACTGTCAACTTATCTGCAACCATGTTTTGTGAGTTTTTATTATTAACCCTCTTAATCCCCCTCCCCTCCCCAGAAAGAACATAAGAAGATGCCATACTGGGTCAGACCAAGGGTCCATCAAGCCCAGCATCCTGTTTCCAACAGTGGCCAATCCAGGCCATAAGAACCTGGCAAGTACCCAAAAACTAAGTCTATTCCATGTAACCATTGCTAATGGCAGTGACTATTCTCTAAGTGAACTTAATTAATAGCAGGTAATGGACTACATCCATAGTACAGTGGTATAAGTCAACGAGTAAACTAGTGGCAGTGGGTAGACAGCCTCTCTTACAAACTGTAAGGCCTCTGGGAAATGACCCAGCCGGGTACCTCGAGGATTATGGTTTTCCTATGCTTTCACTGGGGATCCACTCCCCCCTCCCCCGGGGATTGTTTAGTGCAACCATCCAGGGACCAGAGCCTCTCCAAACCTGAGGTCATGCTCGCCACAGTGGGTGGTTTATCAGATCTCCACAAGACGGCCAAGCTCGCATCTCGCTGCTATCAATGCATGAGAAGCGAGCCGCCACCGATCCCGTGGGAGACCTAGGGGGGGGGTTCAGAAGGGCCCTTTCAGGAGTTAAGGTGACATCTTTTCCCACAAAGGCTCGGATGAGGAGTGTGATTGCCTCCCAAAATTGCGTTACTCGGGGGCATTTCCACCACCATAGGTGATAATAAGTTCCCTTCTGCCCGCACCCCCTTCCAGCACCGTGACCTTTTTTTTTTTTTTTTTTAATCTTGTGGAACACATTTCATATGGGCTTCCAAGATGGTTTTATTAAAGAGTCAAAAATAGAAGAAATGCATCTATGGCCACATTGAAATAGCAAAACACGTAGACATAAGTAAGAATAAACAGAACATCAGCGGTGCATGGCTTCAGAGGACTGGTTTTGCCCCTTTTGTAATTGCCATTCATTTGATTTTCTGTTTATTTATATTTATCCCATTCTTAAACAGTGTCCATGCTCCATGCAGACTTTTAACCCTTGTAACTGTTTTTTACTCTTCGCCTACTCTCCCTTTTTAGAGTTAGAAGCTGCTACTGTAGCTTTATTTCTTTCTCTACCTCTAGTGATTATGTCAAATGTGACTGCGTTATGAGGACTATTTCCAAGTCGCTTCACCACCGCTAGCCCTTAAGCGGGTGTGTGCACAGCCAACATTTGACAGTTTTCATAGCGAAGATTAATATATATATATATGTATGTATTTTTTTTACAAACAGGGTTGCATTTTTTTTTAAACACTTGGTCTCATGCTCTGTGATCGCAGCTGGAAACAGCCATTCCCCAGCCAACTGGGCTTTCAAGCAATAGCACCAGTCAGTGAGGATCAGACCCAGTTCCAGGAAGAATCTTGGGTAAGATGGTGACGGACAATGATTCTCTCTGACAGCAGTGGATGCCCGCTGCCATCCTGTCGGTTGATGCCAGTTCAGGAAAGAACACAGCCTGAGCTTCAAAGTCTGCATTCCCCCTGCAGGAAGCAGCGTGTGGGAAATCGTGCATTAAGCAAGTAAATAGGGCAGAACTGATCATCATGAATTAAGTCCGAGTACAAAGACAACTCTACTCCCCTAATCCATGTTAAGATCTCCAGGTATCATAATTATACAAGAGAGCTGTACATCTACACAGGAACATTACAACACACAAAACCAACTTTCTGCTTTCCCAAAACTAAACCTGAAAATTCAAGAGGATTGAATTTTTTGCTGTGGGAATTGGTCCGGTTCTTTGCCCATGCCAAGATGATTAGTAAATCAGGTCAGGGGGGTCCTGAGAAAAGACAGTTTTGCTTTGCAGCCAGGTTAGGAACACAAACCTGGCACAGAGGCCGATGGACACAGTCAGATAGGGATCCGCAAAAACTGCTTTTGAGGATTTTACTTGGGCACTAATGCTCAGGCCAAGCAAGCTCGCTCCTGAATCCAAGACAAGCGGGGAAAACCGTGATCCATCCCTGGAGTGCAATGTAGCTCCTGAAGCATCCTGGGGCCGTCGTGCATCAGTGCCGACAGAGCTGAAGCCACGAGTCCCAAAACGCCCGCACGTGTGTCTGGAGGCCCTGGTGTTGGCGGGCAGCTCGGAGCCAAAGTGGTAGGGGATCATCTCAGCACTTGCTGGCAGGACTCTGCAGGCAGCTGGGCACCCTTCCCTGCTTTTCCGAAAGGCCGATGCCAGGCGCCTATCAAGACATGAATGTGTGGAAGAGCATCAAAGCAGAGCAAAAAGGTTTCCTCCTGACCACCAGTGAAATCAGAACAGGAAATGGGCTCTTGAGGGCTGGAGCTGTCCTGAGGTTGGCAGTCCCCCCTTCCTTCCCGGCTGCCACCGGATCTCTGCGACTGAAATAGGCACAGGGCCTGGATGAGCTGATCTGTGCACAACAACACTGGAGCAGTTTAAGAAGCCAGGATTCCCAGCGCCCCGGATTCATTCCCCTCACTCCTTGCACATGGATCTCCGACAGACAACAAACTCCCCATTAAATCCACTTCAGACAAGTCCGTTCGGTCACTAAAGAGATTTTGCTAAAATGAAAGCAATGGGAGAGCTTCTTAGGAACCCAACATCAGTATTAATGGTACTCACGGTGCAGATTCAGAGATTTCCCTCCCTGGGATCGGGTAGGAAATTTTTATCGCCAGGGTCTCATCCCGGATTGAAGGTGCAGGGTTTTCTGGCTCCCTTTGCATCGGCAGAGAGAACTTTCCATTGAAAGCAGTCTGCAGAGAGTTTCAGTAAACGCAACGGACGGGGGTTTTCCCCCCCCCCTCTAACCTCAACATTACAAGTGACCCGCCTGTGTGGAAGGTCGCCCTCGTTTCAAAAATCAACCTCTGGACTGTGGACCTCCAGCAGCTGTACTGCCCTGGAGAAGAGCTGGGCCGAGAGGAAAGAGGGTGGCGTTGCCTGAGCTCTTCAGACCCTGCACAGCCCCAAACAGCAGACAGGCTGAAGAGGGTCCCGAAAGCTCAGAAGCTAAAGCTTTACTTTCATTGCTCGAAGAAAAGGTATCACAACCCACACAGATTCCTGAAAGAGCAGCATTCAGATCGCTCTCTCTTTTGCTGTAAGGCAGTTTTTACCTGTTGTGCTCTCTGGGGCAGGTTTTCAAAGCTTTCGTGAGTAAATCCAGGTGGATTTACATGCGTAACCACTCCTGCGCGCGCCGAGCCTATTTTGCATAGGCCCGTTGACGCGCGCAAGCCCCGGGACTCACGTATGTCCCGGGGCTTGGGAAAAGGGACGGTGCAGTCCGGGGGTGGGGCGGGGCGGAGCCTCCAGACCCAGTGGCCATTTGCCGCTGTGCCCGGCCTTGCTGGCCGGCTGTTGGCCAGCGTGCACAACCTACGCTTGCCCAGAGGCAGGTGCAACTTATAAGATAAAGGTTAGGGGGGTTAGGTAGGGGAAGGGAATGGAAGGTGGAGAGGGCAGAAGAAAAGTTCCCTCCGATATCGGAGCGGCCTCGGAGGGAATGGAGGAAGGCTGCGCGGCTTGGCACACACAAGTTGCACAACTGTGCACCCCCTTGCACGCGCCGACCCTGGATTTTATAACGTGCATGGCTGCGCGCGCATGTTATAAAATTGGGCGTAGCTTTGTGCGCGCCGGGTTCCGCGTACAAACATACACCCACGCGTACCTCTTAAAATCCGGCCCTCTAAGTATACATCTGACAGCTGGGCCCAATGCTGCTGTTATGATATTTTAATTTTTAATGAATAATATATGTAACCTCCCCCCTTCTGGACCTGGACTATACAAGGGGGCACAACTGGAAGCTGCCGCACCATCGTGCAGCTGCCTGGGTCTCCTCTGGCAAGGGGGAGGCCTTGGGGCTATGGCCACCCTTGGGTTTGAAATATGACGACCCTTCCCCACCAGCATGTGTTGATTCAAGAGGAAGAGTTTACCGAGAAGCCTGATGAATATTAATGAGCTGACAAAATAATTCCAGACTGCTCACAGACGTGCAGGGACTCCCCCCTTCACTCCCAAATACCTCCAGGCTACCCCGGGGAATTTTCTCAGACTTTGGGAACTCCCTGGCTGAGTTGGTCCTGTGGCTCCTGTCCCAGATTCTCTAGCTGAACAGGCTAGGTCACCCTGGACAAGGATGGTTTTCTTTTAACTCTCCTGGCCAGTGTCGGTTTTTATCTACCGTTCTTTGGAGCAAGCCTTCACAACGGTTTACAGTGCTAACAACAGCTTACATCAAACAGAGCATATTAACCGAATCCGGTATAACAAGAAACTTAGGAGGGAGGGAATTGAAAGGGTATTAAGAACTGGAAATAAATATAACAGCTGTTTAATTGATTACAATGTAAAAGGAACAATGTGTGGGGTAGGAGGGTGAAATGGGTCGATCGAGGGGGTAGGGGGGAGAGTGAAGAGGCAAGAGACTAACAGGAGGTGGGAGAGGGGAGGGGGATTTATTTAGGGGGAGAGATGTTAGGTGATTTGCTAAGGAGAGGAAGGATGTTAGAGTCCACGTATGTTCTATTAGATTTCATGCTCGTCATTTTTGCTTTGATTCGCGGTGATCAAATGAGGAAGTCCGGATTTAGGGCCGGATTTTAAAAAGGTTATGCGCGTCGCCGGGCCTATTTTCAAAAGGCCCGGCGACGCACATAAAGCCCCGGGGGCTTTCCTAAAGGGGCGGTCCGGGGGCGGGGCGGTCCGGGGGCGGGGCGGGGCGGGAGGCAGGCGCAAAAGGTAAAATAAACATTTTGGGGGGGGGGTTAGAGTAGGGGGAGGAAAGGTTAGGGGAAGGTCAGGTTAGGGGGAAGGGAGCGGGGGAAGGCAGCGCGGCTCGGAGCGCGCAAGGTGCACCCCCTTTGCGCGCGCCGACCCCTGATTTTATAACTTGTGCGCGCAAGTTATAAAACCAGGTGCACATGTGCGCGCACACATGTGCGCTCCTTTTAAAAATCTACCCCTTAGGTTTTGGTGCCCCCGGGCACTGTTAGACCTCCTGCCTGACACTCCCATGCCCCGAAGGGCCCGACACTTTCCTGCAGCAGCTCACAGGTGGATTCCGTGGTGGAGGATTAGAAAATCCATGAGCGTACTGGCACATAGTTTTCATCCTTCATGTTGTGGAACCGCTGCTGAGTGCTGAGACCTGTTTTCTGTGCTGAGGGGGGTCCGATCCTTCCTGGCATTGGTCTGTGGGTTCAAAAGAGAAAATGCTGCTGGGGTAGTGGACCGGGCTCTCGGAGGCTTTTCGCGGTGATCCTCCTCTGTGGCTTGAACAGACGGGAGGCTCTCCTTACCGGAAACCGGCTAACTCTTCAGAGCTGACCCTTTTCACAGTCCTCTTCCACCTCGGACGAACCCTTACCCTCTCAGACAGCAACGCTGCCACCTTAAGCCTCAGAGCGACACTAGAAACCGTGAGGCTTGCAGTCAGGGCCCAGATCAGCCTGTGGTAAGGTACCGGGTCAGGGGTGGCTGGATTAGGGTTGGGGGTGTGGTGGTGGTGGTGGGGGATCAGTGATGTAATAATTTGCCTAATCAGGCAGGGGACAGAGGGAGGAGGAAAGGGAGGAAAGCTGACTTATTTTTAAAAGAGACCCGGAGGGGTTTGGAGGTCGTGAGGTACGGGCCGGCAGGGAAGATTTTCTACATTTCAGCTGAGAATTGGGAAATCAGGCCACAGGCCCGCACAGGATTTTTTTGTTTTTGACGGTGCATGGCCACTTCACCGGTTATGTTCTTTTGATTACAGCTGGCTAAGTTTAAAGTTACCTGGCCGCTCTGAGGCAGGCCTAACGTTATCCAGCTAACTTAGCCAAAATACAGGTGAAAATCTGCGAAGTTAGCCAGATAACCGCCCTGTCCCAGAACACCTGCAGAACAGGGCCTCTTCATCCAGCTAAAACTGTAGCCAGATAATGACTTAGCCAGCTAAAATCTAGCCGGGTAAGTTCCCCCATATCACAAACATTTGGCATTTAGCTGCATCTCTCGCTGGCATTAAAAGAAACTGTTCAGACATCAGGGAGCTTAAAGTGCAATCTCATATCTTTTTTTAAAAAAAAAAAGTTAGAAAAAGGATATCCATTGTTTGTAATAACAACTCTGACTAAGTCTTAAATCACACAATAATATATTTATTATACTGAGTATAAGCAATGGTATACGCAGGAAGCAAAGGTATACTTACAACATGTACATAGCACATCTATGGTCTGGAACATTTGCTTAATTTTTTCTTTTTGCAAGCTCTTTTTATATACATTTTCTGTAAGCTAATTGATAACTACTATTTGTTCCAAAACCACAAGATTTCAGTTAACCTTGCTGCTAAGTGCAGCTACTCTTTGTTCCCGTTTAATCTTATCTTACTTCATATGCACAAACTTTCTTCACAGATACCCTTTTTCAGATCTGTTATCTTCACAGATACCCTTTCTCAGACCTGTCATCTTCTTATCTTATGCTCATCCTGTGACTTCACTTGTTGACGTTTCACCTGGATTCTGCTAATGTGTGTGTTACTAGGCCATAGTTCATATGTTGCTTTGCAAAACTAGGCCATAGTTCACCATAGCTTCTTCTTCTTTCTTCAGAGCCTTAATTCATTTTGAGGCCTCTGGTATTTTTTCCATCAGTATGTTCTACAATCCTCCCTTGAGCCAGATTGACTCTGGCTCACATTAGGTGTCTTCATTCTTCACACAGGGGAACAGCATAGAGACTAGGGTTTTCTTCTTTGTATCTGTGGACACCTCCCTAGGACCTCCCTTTTTTAACTGCTCTCACTTTCCGTTTCCCAGCTATCATCTGTACTGATTGTGGTTTGGACCATTCTAGTAGTTCTCAAGTTTATATTGCTATATGCTATCATATTGGTTACTGGTTTTGGTGTTGGCATCTTTGGTCGACAATATTGTAATACTGAACAAATACATGGAATACAAAAACATAACATTATACCTAAAACTAGTAATCCAAGAAAAACCCCTACTATCCCCTTCAAATGACTAGATAAGTTAGAAAACCAGGAGGTTATGGAATCCCACCAAGTTACTGAGATTCCTCCCTCAAAATCGCTAACTTGAAGTCTAGCCAGTTCTTGTATCTTTTGCATTGCGTTGTAAACTATATGAGAGCGATTAACCACTACTGTACAACATTCAGAGCTATTAAGTACCGTACACAATCCGCCTTGGGCAGCCAATATATAGTCCAGACCATGTCGATTATATGTAGAAACAGTAGTTAATTCATCTACCGTGTCTTGAAGGGCTTTAAGGGCGATTTCTAATTCATGCGTGACTACATGGAGAACAGATTGTAGTCGCCGAATGGCCATTCCCAATTCAGCTGCAACTGCAGGTTGGGCAAATGGTAACCATGAGGTATAGCTTAATGCGTCTAATCTAGTTTTAGTTAAAGGGTAGGTGGAGTTAATATAATCCAATGAAAGTTGGATTGCTTGATCTTCAGGGACAGCTGAGGGAACACTCCTTCGGGAGCGGGTATGCATAGGGTGATTTAATGGAATAATTCGAGAAAAATAGTTAAATGTAACTAACACACAAAATTCATAGTATGTAGGGAGTTTGAGGAAGACTATTCCATCACACAACCAATAATGTCCAACATAAAGATTTGCAAAGTTTTGTATTACGGTATCATTGCTATTGTCATAAGGGCCATAAACAAAAGGAGATTTATATTTTCCTAATACACTACAAGGAACCAAAGATAAGTCATTTTCAGATGAACAGTTATTGTCTGCTATGTTGAAGAGGTCACACAGACGTGGACAGACAGTGTATGTGGAATTGAAAGTGCGTATATATTGGGTGTCGGTGGCTACATGTACAATCTTGGACAGATTTGCTATACATGGGAGGCAACCTGGTGGAGGAGATGCAGTAATATGTGAAAATGTGCAATTACAGCTTATTACAATGTCAGTGAAAGGGGTGCTGGGTAAGATGGTTCCCTTACGAATAATCCATGTTGTATTGTATGTGGAGTAAGTATAGTTGCAAGGAATAGGGTTCGGGGAAGTAACATTACTAAGGCAAAGAAAACCATTTTTTGGTAAATCAGCTGTAAGTGGGGGAGGTTTGGCATTACCCAAATATTGTGTCCATGTTTGTCCTGCTAATGGATCTATGGTCATATTGTGTGGTCCATTATCTTTAAATCCTAAAATATGGTGTAATGGAACTGGAAAGGAAATGGCTGGGACATGTGAATGGGCTTTTTGATGTGGAGTACAGACGATACAATCAGCAACATCTGCTGGAAGAGTCTTTACTAATTCTTGTATTGTCTGTACCCACAAATTTGTTAAACCTGAAACAGGGGCCTGTTGGAGAGGGAAAGAAGTAACAAGTGGCCATGTATACGTTAGTACATATAAACAGGTTAGTAAACATAACATTTTCTTTTCCTGCAGTCGTCAGTCTACTTCAGAGAGAAAAGATAATGCAACAGTCCAATTATAGTATCGGATTAAATGTCCGTATATCCGACAAATGTACCCAAGTGGAATGTTCAGATAGTTTAGCAGCAGTATGGCTGAGGTCTGTGATAGTGAAAGGTCCAACGTATATCGGATCCTTCCAAGTCTTGTGGGTGTAATTCTTTCGTAGCACTTGATCACCTACTGAAAAGGAAGCGCAAAAAGATTGTTTAGGAACCTTTTTCGATTCAGTCTGTATTAGATCTGCTGCCATGGCTACTAGGGGCTGAACTTTTTTCCAATACTCTACTTGAGTATCAGTTTGTCTTATTCTCACCGGATTCATAATCCGTCCTGTCTGTAATTGAAATGGAGTGATCTCATGGATTGTACCTGGCGTATTCCGTATATTCATTAAGGCCAATGGTAATACATCCAACCAGGTATATAATTTGTTTGTTTTGTTTTTATTTAATGCTGCTAGCAATACCCTCAATTTGGTTTTCAATATTCCATTATATCGTTCTACCAAACCATTCGAGGTTGGCTTATAGACTGACACACGTCGATGGATAATATTACAGATCTCTTGTAATTCATTCATAATTTGATTATTAAAGTGTGTCCCATTATCAGATACAATTTTGATTGGACATCCATGGGCTGGTAAAATTCTATGTAAAAAGGTATCAATAACTACATGAGCTGTTTCTTTTGTACATGGGAAAGCTTCTATCCAATGTGAAAAGCTATCCACCCATACCAATACATACCGTTTTCCTTTAACTGCTTCAATCATATCAGTGTAATCAATGTGCCATTCCAAACCTGGTCCCTGGGGGATAGGCAAGTTCCCAGGACTCACAGCTGGGCCTCGACGAGCTATATGAGTAGAACAGACTAAACAGTTATGAATTATCTGTACAGCTAGAGCATAAAGATTCTGGTTCCAATGGTTACTTTGTATGCCTGCTAATAGTGCAGTGGCAGACAGATGCATGGTTGCATGCCATGCCAAGAAGTATCGCAACACTTCTGATGTTGTCAAACATTTTTTTCCATTAGGGTGGAGCCATTCTTTCCCTTTTTTATAACATCCAATTGTCACCCATTTCTGTAATTCCTCACCACTAGGTTGTTCATGGAATATGTCAAGTGGCATGGGATATGGAGTATGCATTAATTCTGAGCTAAACCGTGTTTGCATAGTCATTAGTTTCACGGTAAGCACTTCTGTAGCAGCTTTATCTGCTAGGTTATTTCCTTGTGCCTCAAAGCTCATATGTCCAGTATGTGCTGGCGTCCATACTATAGCAGTTTTAGAACCAACCCCTTCCCTTTTTGATAATAAGTTCAGTATTTGTTTCCAGTTGTTGATATGTTGTAAGGGCTGACCCGTGGCAGTAATCATTCCCCTTCTTTTCCATTTCAATAAATGGTATTGTAGAGAACTAACTACATATGAACTATCAGTATAGATCGTGCAGTGCTCTTTTATTCCTGAAGATTTCAAAGCTGCTATTACAGCAAGGAGTTCAGCTTCTTGTGCTGTTACACCTTTCTCTGTTTGATACTGTATTTTGGTAATAATATCTAAACTGGGTGTAACACTTAATGCTGCAAACGCTGCTTGCTGGTCTTTCTGTGCCCCATCTGTAAACCATATTAGTCCCTTGTCAAGGGGATCAAACTGGGTCAGTAAAAGGTCCGGGATGTCTTTTCTTTCAATTTGTCTCTGTACATTACTAGGAAAAAAACAATCTAGTAACTTATTCTGAGCTTTCGTGAGAGGTGCTGTTACTATATCTTGGCCAGTCAATATTGTTTGATATTTACCAAATCTGGTTGCTGTCAATGCAGCCTGACTAGTCGTTAGCAAATGATGTATTGAATGAGCGCAGTGTAAAATTAACGAGCTATATGGCATCATAGCTCGCCATTTACCAATAGCGGCGACAATAGCAGTTAATAACTTTGGAATTTCAGGTAGAGCCATTTCCACTGGACTATAGGATCCAGATAGAAATGCCACTGCTTGTTTCGGTGTATCTTCTTGATTTACAAAAGCAGCCCATGTGTTTCCCATGTCTCGGACCCATATATGCACTTTCAGCCTGGGGTCTACAGTACCTAAGGGTTCAGCCATGTAGTAAAGTCTGTAATACATCTTGTATTACCATTTCGTCATCTTCAGTCAATTTTATTTGCGCATTAGAAACAGTACCAGCCGGTACCTGTAAATGCCTCAGTAGAGGAGAAATGCGCGCTGAATAACTTGGTATCCATTGTCGACAGTAATTAAAAGTTCCCAATAAACCTCGTAATTGCTTTAAATTCTGGGGAAACTCCTGTTTCTGTAGTTCTAACAATAGGTCCTTTGTTATGTGTTTAGTAGCTGAGGATATTATTTGACCTAGAAAATTTACTTGAGTCTTAGCTAATACACATTTCTGTTGATTACATTTATATCCTGCCTCACCAAGCCTTTGTAATAATTTAAATGTCCATTCACAACATTCTATTTTAGTTTCAGCAGAAAGCAATATGTCATCAACATATGTAAATAAAGATACTGATTTAGGTAAAATACTTCTGAACTGCTCTAGATCCTTGTTCAATTGTTTTGAAAATACAGTCGGGCTATCTGTAAAACCTTGGGGCATCCGTGCCCACCGATAAGCTTTTGTGCCTAATACAAAAGATGTTAGATCACGAGAAGCAGTATGTAGAGGAATTGCAAAGAATGCATTAGATAAATCAATGACAGAGTTGAACTTATATATGGGCTGTGTTTGTAATAATGTCAGAGGATTAGCACATACTGGATATTGTGGAATCACTATATCATTCAATGCACGTAAATCATGAACAATTCTGACATCATTTTCTCCTTTTGGCACAGGGAATAAAGGAGTATTATAGGGTGACTGTGATTCTTCAATAATACCATGTTTTAATAATCTAGCAATATGTTTCATAGTAGGTTCCATTAATTTTTCTTTTACTGGATAAGGGCTCACATTTGGTCCCAGCTCAAATGGTACTGTTTTAATTCGATAAGCTGGAGCTGTTTTTGCCCTACCATAAGGAGACTCTTCAGTGCTCCACAAATCTAAAGGTAGTTGATCCCATTTCCATTCATCCGGGATTTCATTCTCCTCCTCACTTCCTATTGAAGTGAGTAATGAAAGGAGACTTTTAGAGGTTGGGATTTTAAAGGTGAGAGTTAATCCAAATTGAGTAAGTAGGTCTCGTCCTAGTAAATTTACAGGGCAATGTTCAGCAATTAAGAATTTAACTGAAGCTTCTCTTTTACCTTGTGTAGTGTTAATTACTACTGGGGTTAATTCAGTTAAATGTTTTTTACTGGGCTTGCCATCAAAGCCAATAGTGGTGTTTGTTTCAATGGATCTTTTTACAGCGCTTGGTTTAACACAAATAACAGATGATGTAGCGCCTGTATCAATCAAAAATTGCATTGGAACCTGCTGAGGACCTACTAATAATTGAATGAATGGCTCTGAATTATGTAAGAATACAGTATCTCCCTGGATTATTCCTCTATTCCCTGCAGTCTGTCAATAATTACCTTGGTCCCACACAGGGAATTGTGAGGGCTGTTGGCCAGCCTGTAACTGATCTGGTGCAGATAACGGTGGTGTCTGCAATGTTTGGTTAAGCGGCGGCGGTGTCTGTTGTGTATGATCAGGGACTCCTGATCGCCTGCATTCAGTTGCATAGTGTCCAAATGACTGGCAATTCCAACACTGCACATGAGCTCTTCTATCAGGGGACGGTCTATTCATTATCCCTTGTGCAAAACCTCTTCCTCCCCTTCCCCTTCTCATCCCTCGACCTCGAGGGATATAGGAGGGATATGCTCCCTGATATATTCCTGCATACGGGGTACGCGGTGGACCCTGTATCACATAACAATCCTGTATATCACTGCCTTGTAGGTTTACTGTATCCTGATTTCTTTGTGTTTTCATATTCTTTTTCTCTTCTAAGTCCGCTATCTGTAATGTCATTAATTTGCTAGCCATTTTCTGTTGCTCTTTATTAGAAGTTCTTATCATTTTGCAATGCACTGAGGCGAAATGCATTAAAGTGTTTCTCACCTCTGGCCATGTTTTTGTTGAAAGTGCCACAACATTATTCAAATCAGTCTGCATATTTGCAGGCAAAGTAGCATAGAATAAATGTAAAAATACAGGGATGTTTGGCTGTATATCAGCATCCTGCCCGGTTTGTGCCTTATACATGTCCATACATTTTGTCAAGTGCATTGCAAAATCAGTTAAGCCATCCCATTTGGCTGCTGTGATGGCTGTAAAATCTATGCTGGTAGGATACAGGACATTTAAAGCATTTACCAAATCTATCCTATCCTGTCCTTGAAAAGGGAGTCCATCAGCAATTTGGGTTATAAGTCTTGGACGTGCGCTTACTGCTGAGAGTTGTGGTAAACTAATGCCGCAAGCTGCACATAGCGCCTTAAAATCCCCTATGGCTAAATGTGTTCCGGCCGTATTAGTATCTATTGCCTCGAGCCAGAGCCTTGCTCCTTTATGTATACTAGGCAATTTTTGTATAATCGTACTAATATCTACTGGTGTATATGGTTTATAAGCTGCAATGGGTGGCTGTTGCCCATTATCTCTTAGGAAGATAGGAAATTCTTTCAATTCCACATTATCTTTCTTGTTTCTTACTCCCTTAGAAGGTGGCGCGTTTAAATCTTGTATACATTTTAACCATATGTCTAGACCTTTTTGGATAAATTCCAAATCTTCTGACTCCGTACAATATTTGTTGATTAATTCCCTTATTTCTGAAAGCTGTGCTTCAGTTACTGGCCCTTCCGGGTGGCAAGGAGTGTTTATATTTGCATTGCCTAATTCTGTCTTAACAGTGGTCCACCATGGAGCCCCATATGAACCTTCCTCATTCGTTTTAATCCTTTCTTTAATCATCTCTGGTGTCAAGGATGACCCTTGAGCCGTTTCTGTTAACCGACTCTGTGGGGTTTCTGATAACACATTAGCCCGTAATTGCTGACAGTCCTTGCCATCGGCAGGTGTCAGGTGCACTAATCCCTTGATTTTAAAGTTATCTGTTCCAGGGAAAAGCTCAGCAGCTTCCCGTTCAAATTTAGCTGCTTGTTCTAAGTCCGGATATAAGGGTTTAGGCTTTTGTACAGGACCTTTCAACGGACCATAGCCTGCTGGTATAGGCATTAAAATTTCGTGATCACTGTCTTCCAGCAGGGGACATGTAGTCACATATGGGGGCGGATTTAGGGTTTTTGGTCCTATCTCACCTATAACCTTGTTTTTCTTTTTTATTTCTTTATCAGCTGTATATAAGTCACCTGTCACTGAAAATAAATTCCACACATGCAGATGTTTCTCTAGACTATTTTTCTTTTTATTATCTTGTAGGAATGTTAACAATGGCAATAAATGACTAAGTTTCAAAGATCCTTCCATGGGCCAGGAAAGAAAGGAATCTTTAGCAGAGTATTTACCCCATTTGTCATTTGTTTTCTTAATAAGGTCTTTCTCAAATGGAAATAAATTAATTACATGCTGGACAGCCGTACATGTATCATCACTGTTAACATATAATGTACGTACCGTGTTAGGCTTTCCTAATTGTCCTTCTGGGACCCTTTTAGGGGTTGGGTGTGTGTTAACCATTTTAAACTGTCGTTTACTTAGTCTACGCACATATAACTGTATATAGTAACCAAAACAAAATAAGAACACAAAATATATACACGCTAATATCAACCCACACAGTAAATACAAGAAAAACAACAATTGCTGCAGCGTTAAAACCTCAGGCGCCTTTTCTCAAAACTATCACCACGATTTACACAGGACTCTTGGCTTTTAATTACCGATTATTCCTGGGCCCAGTTGATCAATCTGGGCCCTAGGGAATCACACCAAGAGAACGTAAATCTTCTACTCTTCCCAAGAAATAATCAGAGTTGCCTCCGCAAACATGTGACGAATGCCCGCATTCAATCCACCAATTGTTTGTAATAACAACTCTGACTAAGTCTTAAATCACACAATAATATATTTATTATACTGAGTATAAGCAATGGTATACGCAGGAAGCAAAGGTATACTTACAACATGTACATAGCACATCTATGGTCTGGAACATTTGCTTAATTTTTTCTTTTTGCAAGCTCTTTTTATATACATTTTCTGTAAGCTAATTGATAACTACTATTTGTTCCAAAACCACAAGATTTCAGTTAACCTTGCTGCTAAGTGCAGCTACTCTTTGTTCCCGTTTAATCTTATCTTACTTCATATGCACAAACTTTCTTCACAGATACCCTTTTTCAGATCTGTTATCTTCACAGATACCCTTTCTCAGACCTGTCATCTTCTTATCTTATGCTCATCCTGTGACTTCACTTGTTGACGTTTCACCTGGATTCTGCTAATGTGTGTGTTACTAGGCCATAGTTCATATGTTGCTTTGCAAAACTAGGCCATAGTTCACCATAGCTTCTTCTTCTTTCTTCAGAGCCTTAATTCATTTTGAGGCCTCTGGTATTTTTTCCATCAGTATGTTCTACACCATATAAATGTTTGAAAAAAGCATATGAACGTGCACGCTGTTCTAATGGAGATTTACCGTTAACTCCGTTGAAATCTAATCAATAGGATGAAGGGGTTATACATTTTGTGGTGAGATTCTCCTCTGTACTGCCTGACATCATGAAGATTATTCAGAAACGTTTTCCCTTCTCACAGCTCCATTCACGTTGTAAAAATCAAAAGAATCAGGGCTGCACACACAGCGGCGGTTCCCTATAATGAGGCAGGGCGAGGCCATCGCAAAATAAAAATGCCTCCCAAAACGCTTCTCCAGCGGCCGCCTCAACCTTGCCTCCAGTCATATGCCCGCAGGGTTCCCAACTCCCACAGGCCAGAAAAAGAGCCTGCGGCTGTGCAGGAAAATGACGCATCTGTGAGGATAAAAAAAAAAGAAAGAAACGTTCCCATGGGCTGCTGGCGGCAAAGAAGGAAGGAGGACCCGTAGGATTGCCAGGAGGAAAGCCCAATCCGCTGGCAGCCAAAGAAGGGCGGAGGCCTGGATGGCCATCGGCAGAGCCCAACGCACCAGTGGTGAAGAATGGAAGAGGCCCAGAGGGCTGCTGGCAGAACCCAACCCACTGGCAGCGTATGTGGGAAATCTCCGGGTCTGACCGGGAGGCTCCAGAATTGCAAAGGAACTGCCAGGTCTCCTGGGTCTGTGCTGCCGCTCCAACAACTCTTGTGTGCACCTGGATGATAAAAGTCACCTGGGCCTGCACAGGCGGAACGTACTGTGGAGCTTCAGGCCTATGCCAGAAGGAGAAGGGAAACGTCAGGCATGCGAAGGAGCAGAGCATCGGTGGGCTCGCGCCTGAAGAAGGAGCAGGGGGTGTGCCAAGGCACACTGAGCTGGAAGCAGTCCCATAGGCCGAAAGAGAGGCGGGAAATTTATTGTGTGTGTGTGTGGACATATTTGTATGAGGGAGTAAGTGTGTGAACTGGCATTTGTGTGTGAGGGAGTGTGCATATGAATGGTCATGTGTATGTGGGAGTGTGAATAAGTGAGTTAAGTGGGGGGGTAGTGTGTGTGGAAGAGAGAAGTAAGAGTGGGAATATGCGTGAGGGCATGTATGTGTGAGTGTGTGAGAATGAGCATATATGTAGGAGTGTGATTCCTATCCTACCCAGCTCCCTTGCCTCCCCCTACTAATCCTCAACAATGAATCTTAGGCCAACTGCAAATCAAAGGTTACCAGGTATGCCGGCAAAGAATAGAGAAGACCCAGCGGCTGCCTGCAGCAGAAGAAAATGAGGCCGCCAGCTGCCTGCTGAGCTCATCGCGCCCACAGCTGAAAGGGAAGTAGAGGGATTGTTTGTGTGTTTTTGAGAGAGAGCCATGTGTGTATTTGTGTATGTGTGAGAGAGCATGTACATGTGAGAAAGCATTTGTGCGTGTGAAAGAGCTTGTGTGAGAGAATGTGTGTATTTGTGTATGTGTGAGAGAGCATGTACATGTGAGAAAGCATTTGTGCGTGTGAAAGAGCTTGTGTGAGAGAATGTGTGTATTTGTGTATGTGTGAGAGAGCATGTACATGTGAGAAAGCATTTGTGCGTGTGAAAGAACTTGTGTGAGAGAATGTGTGTATGTGTGAGAGAGCATGTACATGTGAGAAAGCATTTGTGCGTGTGAAAGAGCTTGTGTGAGAGAGTGTGTGTATTTGTGTATGTGTGAGAGAACATGTACATGTGAGAAAGCATTTGTGTGTGTGAAAGAGCTTGTGTGAGAGAATGTGTGTATTTGTGTATGTGTGAGAGAGCATGTACATGTGAGAAAACATTTGTGTGTGTGAAAGAGCTTGTGTGAGAGAATGTGTGTATGTGTGTGAAAAAGCATTATGTAAGAGCATATGTGTGTATATGAGAGCAAATAGTAGAGTGGAGATGGTGAGCGGAGTACTCAGATGGTGATAGCTGAAAATTGGAGTGGTATAGCACTAAATGTTCACCGATCCTTATAGAGAGCAAATCAATAAATGAAGAGAAGAGAAGGGTGAATTATGCATTTCCACCTTTTATTCACAAGTTATCGGAAGAAGGTTTCGGTTCCCCGACACGGACCGTGTTTCAGCACATGGGCTGCGTCAGGAGGGACAGAGGCCCAGAAAATCAACTGTCAACAAAACAAAGGTCAGATAAATATATAAACAAGGATCCACAAGAAACAAAGCAAAAATACACCAAAAAGCAGACAACGCCGCTTACATCTAAAGAGAAGGCAAATAATTGTACAGCAAAAGTGTGAAATACAGAATAACATTTTGAAAATAGATGTATATAAAACATATATATAAAATATAAAAAGCATGAATATAAAAAATAGCATAAAAGCAGATACGTGTACACAGAGAACCTGTGTGTAAGAAAGAGGAAGGAAGAATGTTTTAATCCAACATACAATATCAAAATAAGGGTAGAAAATCGTTTAATCCAATTTAAAACATCCAAGTACGAGCGGAGGTCATGTCCAAGTTACATAAGGGGAAAAGGGGAGGAACGTTAAGCAGATTAATACACTTGAATGGTGTAATCCCATGGAATTACAAAAATAATAATAATCAAGAGCAGATAAGCCATTTATGGGAACTAAAGCCTAAAATGGTGAAAAAAATGGTAATGACTAGCAAGAGCTATTTCCATGGACAAGGGATAAGAAAACATTATAAAACAAAGGACAAGACAAAGGAAGAAGAACGTAAAAGGGAGAAGGAGAACATCAGTGTGGGGAATTGGCAGCGAGGGGGAGGAGAGAGTAACCAAGTGGTAAGCAAGATGAGTCACAAGGGAATACCCCAGAGGGTACCTGGAAACACGGGGGGGGGGCTGTAATTAAATCCCTGTGCTGTAAATGGGGATACGATAAGCATCCAAACAAGAAACACAAACCAGGTTGCATGCAGAAAGGTGCATGAAAAATTCAGAATTACCTTACAGGAGAAACCGCGGGTATTAAGTCAAGAAGCCTTGGGGGGGGGGGGGTGAGGGGGGAAATCCGAGGAGTAAACTAAATGGAAGACGCGCGGCAGCGTTGTCTGGTGTCTTTTTGCTTTGTTTCTTGAGGATCCTTGTTTATATATTTATCTGACCTTTGCTTTGTTTTGTTGACAGTTGATTTTCCGGGTCTCTGTCCCTCCCGACGCAGCCCATGTAGTGAAACACGGTCCGTGTCGGGGGACCGAAACCCCTGTATGTGAGAGCTTCTATGTGTGTGCGTGAAAGAGCATGTGTGAGTGAAAGCATGAGAGCGTGTGGTGTGTGTGAGAATGAACGTGTAGATAAGAGGAGGAAAATCCCCCTCCTTGCCTTCCAGCACTAATCCATGGCAATTTCCAGATGACGGGAAAACAAAAGTTCCCAGGCATGGAAAGTGGGAAGTTTTAAAATCTTCCTTAGTTTTAATTATTGGATGTTATTTGATGTATTTATTATTTTTAAATATTTTATTGATGTTTAGGAAACATTTTTTTATAATTTTTGTATGAGTTTTTAATGGCTGTTATTCTATTCATCAGCTGTTTTTACTATTATGAATTTTTAAATTCTTTGATTTTATTATTATTTTATTTACTAGAATTTCTATTTTTCCATTTTTGTTCTGCATATTGTTTGGCTTGTTGTGGCTTCCAGTTCAGGTTTTGTCTGCACATTTCTATTTCTACCTAATGATCTCTTTATTCTGTATTTGGTGAGGGTCTGTTTGTGTTCTGCATGTATGACCAAGTTAAGGTACTCTGTTAGCATATAGTTTCTGTATGGGGCTTGTTATGTTTTCCTAAAGGAGGTGAACTGGTAATTAGGGCTTGGTGTAATATTTGCATTGTTGCCTTTTCGTAGTTATGATTTTTACTGTTTGAGTTCTCCTTTTAGTATGGGAGGTTTACTATATTGTAACTATAATTCAGTTTATTCTGGGTTTTCTGAAGGCAAAACCCCACATCTGCATTACAAGAGGGCTAATACCATATGCACTCCATGTGTGTCTATTGGAGGGCTGTGATATTTTTATCTCAGAAGACTATTCTTTCAATGTCCTTTTTTCATGTAAAATTGGTTAATTTAAATGTGAAATTTTTAATTGTGTGTGGGGAGGGTGGGGAGGAGCTGTGGGCACAAGGTTGTAAAGTTCACCTATGGTGCCAAATGCCCTTGCACTGCCCTGGAGAGAGTTTGCCAATCATGGACCACCATTCACTCATCTCCCACTTCTGCAGGGGAGATTGCTGGGGAAAAGGGAGAGGCAGGTCTTAGCGTTCCTGGGAGTGTCAGGGTTGCCAGCTTCCTAGAAACATCATCACTGACACTAACTCCTCTGGGAACTCTGACTCCTGCTTCCCCCCTTCCACAGCATTTCAAATCACCAAAAGGGCCAGACTACAAAGAGAGACCCGTTCCTTGCCCCTCTTGATGACAAACAAGCCTTCCCGGACAACTCATAACCACCTCCAACTCCTATAACAATGTTACCATTTGGAACTGTAAATAATCAAGTTATTTATTTTATCCCCATACAGTTCTTTTACTCCCCACTGTTCCTCTTTTTTCTCTCTCCCAGTTACTCTGCTTCCCCCTTGCACTAGTTTAGTTCTACTGTTCAGTGCACCCCTTGTTTCTATGTAAACCAGCATGATGTGACCTGTTCATGAATGCCGGTATATAAAAAAATCTAAATAAATAAAATAAATAAATAAACCTGTGTCGTGTCTTGGTGGAGGGGGAGCATTATCTCATCCCTCGCCCCAGTCAAAAGGTTGCCTTGAGCTGCCCCCCTATGCATACACTAGGTCTGAAAACATTAAAGAACAAGTTTCTCCAGCGTTGTTGCCAGCTTTACCAAAGCCAGCTGTGCAGACTCTGAGGGGACATTTCAAGTGTGGCACCTACTCTATATGTGAGAATACATATCAGACTCAAGGTTTCACTAATCCTGCCGATAACCGTACTTATGAATTAAAACACTTCAGCACTTGTTCAACAGATCATGTTGTCTATGGAGTTTTTTGTGATTGTAATCTTTTGTAAGCAGGCAAAACCATAATATAATTTAAAACACGTGCACTAGAGCATAAGAGCTGTGTGGGACTGAGTGGTGATCTCCTAACACAAACCTGGACTGACTCCAGTCTTTCTTAAAACACTTTATCTTTATTTGCCACTGTAAAACATACACCTTAGTAGATTGCCTTAACCTTCAGGACAGTGTACTAAAATTGCTCAAACTTAGTACCTCTTCCCTCAGTACCATACAGCTTCATTACAGCTCAGTGTTTGGACAGCAATATTCTACAGGAGCTGCCTTCCTCCTGGAGACCTGGGCCTGGTCTGACTATCCCCACCTGGTTCCCTGCTCTTATTCCTCCCCTCTTGGGCCTCGCCCACAGAGTTCTGTCTCATAAGGGGAACTAAAGGGGACCAGGCACCTAACCTGGTCCTGCACTGGTTTAGGGGGGGGAACATAGGGGCATTGCCTCACAAGCTGTATCAGAACACAGAAAAAGGAAGCTCTGCACTGCATAGATAAAAAAACATGAATTTTCATCATTACGTTTTTTGCAATTGATAGGGTTAAATGTGATATTAGAGAAGGAAACAGAGATCACTTTTTAACCCTACTTGAGCAGAAGTGGATATTTTGTTTAAACAGTTGAGCCTTTTGAATAAAATCAGCCATAGAGTGGTTTTCTTTCTATGGTAGGAATTAGTACAAGCAGACCAGTGGTGTATTTCAAATGATTAATCAAGCAAATTAGGTTTCTTGGAAACACTTAAGAACTGAACACTGGGAGTAATTTTGAAAATGAGTTACGCGCATAAATTTAACTATCATTGTAGACATTTTCAAAAGCCTACTTATGCTCATAAGTGCATTTACACAAATAAATCCTATGGACAATTCAGTGGTATATATTATAGCAATTTTCAAAAGCCCACTTACACAGGTAATGTGCATTTACTTGAGTAAAACCCTGATTTTAGTCAAGTAAATTATTTTTAAAATCAGGCCCATAGTCTTTAATTGCTGACCTTTGGGTTTGTCTTGAACTAATTAGAATAATTATAACCAGCATATGTCTGGGTATATATACACTGCGCATGTGTGAGGAATCTTTCAAGTTTTATTGAAAGCAGAAGCTCAATTTTGAAACTGCTGACTAGAGACCTTGTAAGAATACAAGTTTGGATATAACCATCCTTGTTATGTTATTGTAACATTGCTGTCATCTTATACGTATTTTGTTCAGTTGTAGCCGTGATGTGGGCAGTTTGATGTGATTGCCTTGAGAGCAGAAGCTCCGTTGTAAAATTGCTGACTTCACCATAAATTGTAAGCATGAAATTTTCATGCCATATTGTTGTGGACCTTTGTAATATTGTCATCTTCTCATAATGGTTTTCATTCAGTTATAGCCATGACGCAGCTTTCATGTGAAACGCTGGCCAATGTTGATGGTTTTTCATTGTGAGAGGTAGTTTTCTCTCAGTGAGAGCAATGTGAAACAAGGGCCTAATGCAAAGGACTGAGTTGTACACTGGCTGAAACTGGGGTGAGATCAAGGGCCTAATGCAATGGACTGAGCTGTACAATGCCTGAAGTTTTTCTTCAAAGAATTGAAATCTGGACAGTTGATTTTTGTTCTCTGGAAGGACAGTTTGACGTTTGCCTAAAGCCTACCTTTAAACGTATTGGTCAGACTATAAAACATAGTTATAAGAACATAAATGTGGTCATATAGTTGAATGTTGGCCTACTGCTAGTTTCAATTCAAATGGTCTAGTGGTTAGGATTTTTGACTTTCAGCCAGGTGGCCTAGCTTCAATTCCCGCCATAGGAACCATATCAAATTTTTAATTTTGGTAATTCTGTAAAATAACAAAATTGATAGTGTAGTGTAATTTATTTATAATGCAAATTTTGCATTGATAATAGAAAGTTTTAAATTACATAGATCAGTGATTGTACAAGTTATGAATTTGGTCTCTATGATTCCTTGCATACTCCTTGGTTGAGGTTTTCTCTTATAAGCCAGTATTTGGATAAAGATTTTACTGACTTGATTAGTATGTAAAGATTTCAATATGTCTTACAGGTATTGAGTATCTTTACTTGCCTTTCTTTTTGTTGAGCTACGGGATGTTCTTGATCGTCCTTCTCTTGGACTAAGACGGCTTCCCAAGACTACTTCTGAGACATTGGTCCGTGCCTTGAAGGGTTCGGTAAGGGCTGGAGTTATCAAGACTGGTTCAGAGCCTATCGCTGCTTCTAGAGCCCGGAAGGCCTTCTTTGCTTCCGCTGACCACTGGACCTTTTCTGATGCTTTCTTTACCAACAGCCTCGTGAGAGGCTCCGCCTTCTCCAATTAATTGGGGATAAACGTTCTGTGGTATTCCATAAAGCCTAGGAACACTCTCTCTTTTGCTTTTGTTTGCAGGATTGGCACCAGGGTGACCACCTCGATCTTCAGGGTCTGTGGAAGGACCTTGCCCTTTCCCAGGGTGTAGTCAAGCTACTGCACTTCTTGTCCTCCCAGCAAATACTTCTTGGGGTTAACCATTAGTCCTGCTTTCCTCATACTGGTTAGCATGACCTGGAGTTGGCTTAGATGCGTCTTCCAATCTGGGCTATACACCACAATGTCATCCAAGCAGGGCCAGTGCAACCCACTGTGCTGTGACCAAGTTGAGTCAGCTGCTGGCGCCGCCAGGCCGCAAAGAAGAGCAGAAGCCACAGGCCACAGTGGCAAAGAGGAGGGACTTGCAGTGAAGATGGGGCAGCAGCGGAGGGCTGTGCAGCGAAGAAGAGAAGGAGCTGTAGTTCTGTGCAGTGAAGAAGAGCCCTAGGGCCTCGTAGTGGTTCCCAACCTGCCATGCGGTGAAGAAGAGGAGGAGCCATAGGGCTGCACAGCAGTTCCCAACCTGCTGCTGTGTGTGGGTGTCTGAGAATAAGTGGAGTGTGTGGGGGTGTCTGAGCATGTGTGTATGTGTCTGAGCATGTGCATGTGCGAGCAGGCATGTGTGTATGTGTGACAGAGAGAGCGCACTGAGACAGATGCAAGCTCTAGGGATGATGGAATAAGAGGTCTAAATAGTAGTAAGTTCTTTTTGAGCAGTAAATTCTTCAGTTTGTATCAGGAAAGGCTGAGGTATTGAAGCATAGGGTGTTCTCTTCATGTGTATCTGAGCATGTGTGCATTTGTGAGTGTGTGTGTGTCTAAGCATGTATATGTGAGAGAGGGATCTTATGTGTGTGTATGTGTATGTAAGAGGGAACATGTGTGTCAGTATGTGAACATGTATATGTAGGAGAGAGCATCTGTGAGCATGTGTATGAGTGAGAGGAAGCATGTGCGTGTGAGCATGTGTATGTCAGAGGGAACATGCACATGTATGTACTATCTCTCCCTCCCACCTCTCCCTTTCACTGCCATCAATGGTCTGGTACCTACCAGCCCACCTGTACATGTACTGTCTATTGTTAATTTATATTCTTCAAATGTTCCTATCAAATTTCTCCCTTTCCCTATCTTTCCTTCTGCTGTCCTCTCTCCTCCTTCATTGCTGCTCCCCCCTTCCCCAGCCCTGTTCATTGTATTTCTCTATCTTGTTAATTTGTTACAATGTAAACCGGCATGATGTTCTGAAGAATGTCGGTATATAAAAATCAACAAATCAACAAATAAAAAAATAAATGTATGTATAGATATATATCTATGAGAGAAAATAGGATAAAAAACATAAGCATTGTCAAGTTAAGTGTAAAACATTGATAAGACAAGCAAAGAGAGAATTTGAAAAGAAGTTGGCCATAGAGGCAAAAACTAATAATAAAAACCTTTTAAAATATATCCGAAGCAAGAAACCTGCGAGGGAGTCTGTTGGACCATTAGATGACCGAGGGGTTAAAGGGGCTCTTAGGGAAGATAAGGCCACTGCAGAAAGACTAAATTAATTCTTTCCTTCCGTGTTTATTAATGAGGATGTTGGGGAGATACCAGTTCCAGAGATGGTTTTCAGGGGTGATAAGTCAGACGAATTGAACAAACTCACTGTGAACCTGGAAGATGTAGTAGGCCAGGTGAGGGTCTGCATGTGAGACCGAGGAGAGGTATTCTGCTAGAGTGTAGGAATCTATAGCAGCTTGGTTTCTTCTGTTTTCCTAATAGGAGGTGTATTGGTGTTTTAGGGCCTGGTGTAGGGTTGTTACTATTTTGAGTGCTGGCAGTTAGTGATGTTTTGGTGTGGGAGGTTTATTATATTGTAATTATAAATTACTCACGGCTTTCTGAGGGTCCAACCCACCCCTAACATGCATTATAGTAACCCTAATGCCATATGGTTCCACGTGGGGTTTTTTTCTAGGATTTTCTGGTTGGCACCAAAGAAACGCATGCAAATACGAATTATATTTTTTACCTCAGATTGTCCTTTGAATATTCTTTTTCATGCATGCATAATTTTTAACTGTGTTCGTGGAGAGAGCAGGAGGTGGGGGTGCAAGGGCATAAGATTTGCTTACGGCACTTAATACTCTTGCACTAGCAACAGGTTCTGGGGGAGGATGTGAATGCCTGGAGGGGAGAGGGTGGTAGTTTTTAAAGTTTAGGTTGCTGGAAGGAGCTGGGCTTTTTTGCAGCCCTGAAACAGAGAATGAATGAAGTGTGTTGGGGGGACAGCACAGGCAGGGTTATCCCCTATTCCCACTGTTATATGTGCTTATTCTGGAACCATTAGCAATAAAGCTCCAGAGCATTTAAATTTTTCAGGGCATTAGCATATTAAACTAATTATACAAATGATATGCTGTTATTTATTAGACATCTGTACTCATGTTTAGAAATATCTTTAAGAATTATGTCTAATCTAAAAATAAGTTACAGTAAATCTGAAGCTTTCCCACTTTCTTCAAATGAGTGTTTTCACACTCCCAGAGTCCTCTAATGCTTTGGTTGGAACGCCATCTAGCTCAACTGCAGTCACAAAAGTAGAGACTCCCTGGCTGGGGACATCCATGAAATTAAAAAAAGAGTGAGAGGTCACGCATTAATGTCCATTGGCTCATCTTCCCTGCAGGGACAGTCTCAGGCAAAATGGTCCCTTTATCCACAGCTGAAACATGGGGTTCCAGCTGAGGTTTACAGGTGACGTGAAGAGTCTTGCCGGACTTGCTCTACTGATTGTCGTGACCTCTGAGTCTTAGAACTCCGCTGTCCTCTATCTGAGTTGAGGGGCTTCTCTGGGAACTATGGCGAGTCAGGCATGGTCTGGGCCTGATAATAGGCCTCCATTACTTTCAGAGCCTTTTCAACCACTGCCACATTGGCCGTTCTAGGCTGTCTAGGAACTGTCCCAGTGGAACTGCTTTGGCTACCTCCACCCCGGTCTTCCCTTCCAGGTGCAGCCACTTCCAAGTGACATCTTTAAGTCTGTGGAACAGGTTCCTTGGGTTTTCTCCATCCTGCAGAACTCCCCACAAAATCTTTGTCAGTAGGTTTCTGGAGTGAGTTCCGCTCTCTCTAGAATGGTGACCTTGACTTCCTGGTATGTGGCCCTCCCTTCCAGAATGGCCATTTGGAAGGCAACTTGACTACTCCCTAGATAGGTAGCCCACCTATCCTCTGGCCAGCCTGCCAGTCGAGCTGTGAGTTCAAAATTTTGCAGGAAACCAAAGGGGTCTTCTCCAGGGGTCATCTTCAGTAGTGTTGGTAACACAGAAGGTGGACTGGTTACAGTGGTTTGCACAGCTTGTGCTATCTGGATTAGCACCGTATGTGCTGCATCACCTGCTCCTGATCAATTTGCATTTGTAGGGCATTCTGTAATTTTTGCTGCCCTGTAGCAAGGACCTGGATGACTTGCTACATCTTCCTTGCTTACTGAGCTGCCTCCAAACTATGTACCTCTCCGGGGAAAGGAGAGGGGAAAAAAACCCGCTGGCCTGTTCGGCCCTTACTCACTGCTTGACCCCTGACTACACAGGTAGGGCTAAACCCCCTTGGCCTGTTGTGCGAAGGCCTTGTGAATGGAGCTGGGAGGCCCCAGGAAAAGAGGAAAAAAAAAAAAAAACTTTGTAGGATTTTTTTTTCTTCTGCTATTGCAACTATGAGCTCTTGCCTGTGCTTCCCTCTTAGGGAAGACATCCCATTTCTGTCATCATATGCGATAACATGGCCGATTTGTGTGTAGGAATCAGCCAAGAGAAATAAGGAGGCAGATTCTGGCTGTTTCTTAGGTGCAGTTTATTTACAGTGCATAAAACCAAAAGCAAACAGCTCACCTTAACTTCAGGTAACTCACAATCCTTCAACATAGTAGGTCTTAGTGTAGGGTGTGTGCCGGCCTGCTCCCTGGGGCCTCTTTGACCTTTCCAGGCCCTGAGTTCTTAAACTCTGGTGAGGGGCTCCCCCCCTTCACCCAGGATCCCCTGTGGGTCTGGATCTTAAGGAGAACCAGACAAGACAGCTGGGCCCGGTCCCTTAAGGTAGGGAGTTTTCTATACACTCCCTCATACAAGGGTCAAAACCAGAAGTCAGGCCAGGACGGACACACTAGGCAAGACAAGCACAGAGGACCGGGACACTGGTGGAGAGGCAAGGCAACAACAAGACAAGTCAGGGAAGGTAACAGAGCAAGGCAAGGCAACACGGAGACAAGGTAACACGGAGAGCAACACATACTGCAAGGCAGGAGGACTGTTGCCGAGGTGCTGCCTGGGTGCAAAGGACTTCCTTATTGTTATGCTTGGCAGCTCGCAGGACAGCCCTATGAGCCACCACCACACTTACCCCCATTGTGCCTCGATGCTGCCAGAGTCCTCTTACTGCAGCAGAGCTCCGCCATTACAGGCAGAGGATGCTGCTCTCGGCTGCAGCCCGGGAGACTGACATGCTGGCACCTCTCCGACCTCCCCTTAGGCACGTGCGCACCCGTGTGCCTTCTTAAAGAGCCTGCAGCGGGAAAACAGCCGCGGCGCCCTATGATGAGATGACCGGCCTTCCCCTTATAAGGCCCAGTCAAAGTTGCAGTCCCTCGGCTCAGCCATGGGTCTCCTGCTTTGCAGTGCCTGTTGCCAGTGTTCCTGTGTCTTGTCTTCTTGCCTCGTCCAGCCTTGTCTTCCTTGTGCTGCCTTCCTCATCCAGCCTTGCCCATCCTGTCCATCTTGTCCAGCTTCTTCCATGAGTCTACGTCCACCTTGGCCTGACTCTCCAGATTTGATCTCTTGCTTGGACCTGACCACGATTGTCTGTTCCTGATCACTCTTGCTAGCCACCTGCCCTGACCTTGGCCTGTTCCTGACTGATAGTCTGCTGCCTGCCCTGGCCTCAATATGATTTTGAAAGCAACAAGGTAGGCGATCCAGTAAAGCCGTGAGGAAGCAAGAAAGTGGTGGATGCCACAAGAAAGTCTTTTTCAAGTCTTTAATAATGGAGACGTAAAATATCATATACAAGTGCCCGACTCTGGCCGAGTTTCGCCACCAGTGAAAAAGACTTTCTTGTGGCATCCACCACTTTGTTGCTTCCTCAATATGATTTTGACTTCTGTTATCTTCATCGCTCTAGGGACCTGCCTAAGACCTGCCGGCCACCAGAATCCAAGGGCTCAGCTTGCGGGGGGAGGCGGCTGGTAAAGGTGAAGTTCCAGACTGACCCGCTGCAGGGTGTGCTCGCCCGCTGCTGGTGTAGGTCTCACGGGCTCGCTGTAAAGACTGAGTCAACTCCGCCGCAGTAGAAAGGGCTCACTCACCCGCTATCCTTCACACATATATATCCATGGAGGATGTGATGTCATCAGCCATTGCCACAGGGAGTCCCAACTGGAGGACCTACAACGGAAGTCCAGAGCTACAGGAAGTTTTAGCCAGGGTCCTTGGAGCAGCATGTTGCAAGAGGCTATGCCAGGGTCACTTCAGACCAGAGCTGATGACCCCTGCAGCCAGCTTCCGAGACATTATCACAGACACTATTATCTGCCGCACCTCTGGGAACTCTGACCCCTGCCTGCCCCTCTTCTCCGGCATTTCAGATCATTGAAAGGGCCGGACTCCACTGGGAACACCATCTCCCCCTGCCATCTCGGGGGTTTGCCATGCACCACACCGGGGGCAGTTTGCCTCGAGCCTCCCCTGTTTAAGTAGCACATTTCAAACCAATCGGGGAAAATATTTTTTCCACTGCATGAACAATCAGGCTCCGGAATTCATTATCGGAGGATGTGATAAAGGCAGCAAACGTAGCCGGGGTGGAGAAGGCAACAGCAAAGTGCTCTTTGGGCGTTAGCCGTTTTACACCCACTGGGGGAAAGGCATTCTGGGGCTGAACATGGAAGGTACCTGCACATAAATTTACCCCCACAAATAACCATCCCCTAATTTTCAAAGCAAATTTACGCACACAAATTAGTTTTGAAAGTTCTGGGTAAAATCAGTGCGTGAAAGGTACAGGCAGTCTTTACCCAAATGTGCACAGTTATACAACTGCGCTCTCTCTCTGAATAAGGTACTTACCACTCCAACTTATCTCAACCAGACAGGACACGACATGCTGACGGGCACATGTAGCCAGAGAGACCAAACCTGATAGAATATTTAGATACCCGCAGCTCGAGGTGACAGAGATAATTCACAAGTCTTCACAAAACAAATTACCTTCAATATACAACAAAAAAAAAAGTAAATAATCATACAACAAAAATTACATTAAAACAGGATGAAGTATCATCAGCTATGTAGAGTATATCTCACTTGATTTTATCCTAAAATGCATTTGTAAAATAAGAGGTCTTACAATCTTTCCTAAACTTGAAATTATCCTATCCCTGGCAAAGTTCCTTTGAAAGTGCATTCTCAAGAAAAGTTACAGCAAAAGAAAAGGCCTGATTCTTTGTCTGCCCCTATCTATAAGCCCTTGATAGAGGAATGCTAGGGTTGCCAACTGGCTCCAGATTTTCAGGACAGGTTCATCCAGTCCTGCTTTTACCCCATTGCATGCAGGGATTTATTCTGAGTTCCCTACTGCATTCCCTAAGAAAAGCAAGACTAGAAGTACCTGCATGCAGATGAGTAAAACCAGGACTGGATCAACCTTTCCTGAAAATCTGGAGCCAGTTGGCTACCCTAAGGGTCGCTCATGCGGAAATCACTATTGTCGATGGGATGAATGTGTAGGAATATAAGATTTCACCTTGTTACTAAGATAACTCAGGCCCATACCATGGACGGTTTTAGAAGCCAGTCACAGGGTCTTAAACTGAATCCTGTAAACAGGTAACCAATGAAGGCTAGCCAAAGTCAGAGACATGTGTTCCCGAACAGCAATACACCAAGCATCATCCCAAGCTGAGCCTCTTCCTCCATGCTACGATGGCTAAGGCACAGATATAAGACGACTAAAGATCCAAGTTCTAATCCCAGCCCACCAGTCAACTGTGAAAGCTGGAATAAATGCCTTAAGCATCTCATACTCAGAATTGTATAAAGTTCTGTAGGTAATCTCACTATCATGGAACACACACTTTCTCACCCATGTAGACAAAGAAAAAATAGTTACAACTTGGACTATATCTTTAATTCAGTTGGTGTCTCAGGGCCATTCAATGCCCTCTGCCCTTGGTGAGCTGCTGTCTAATGGAGCCAGGCAGTACAGCAGCCAGGAGTGTAGAGTGCAGAAGGATAAAAAAAAACCCCAATCTTACAGGCAGATTACTACAGACTTATTTTTAAGGAATATTACTGTAAATGAACACTACAATTTCTTACCATAGAATGCTGGAGTTTGACAACAGCAGCTGTTTCAAATAAGAGTCTCTTTTTTAAATATTTTACCATAGCTTTGTGACAGTGAGGAATTGGCTACTGACATTACATTAGAAATAGAGCTCCTGCAATGATATCATTGACGTGCTATATACACAGCTGTTGTCCTGCAGTGACATCATTGCAGTGTCCTACATAGAGCCACTCTCCTGCAATGATATCACTGCTATGCTATATATGGAGCTGCTGTCTTGCATGATAGCACTGCAGTGTCACACATGGAGTTGCTCTCCCGCAGTGACATCAGAGCAGCGTGGTGCACGGATCCGCTCTCCCGCAGTGGTATCAGAGCAGCGTGGTGCACGGATCCGCTCTCCCGCAGTGGTATCAGAGCAGCGTGGTGCACGGATCCGCTCTCCCGCAGTGGTATCAGAGCAGCGTGGTGCACGGATCTGCTCTCCATAGCATTTGGAGATTGCCGGTAGGCTGCGAGCAGAGCTCCAACCCACTCACAGCTGAAGATTATGGAGGCCTCGCTGGGCTGTGAGTGGAGTCCATCCCGCTCACGGCTTAGGATGACAGAGGCCCTGTGTGTCTGTGATTTGGAGTCTGGGTGCCTAAATGAGGATGTGTGTAAGTGTTGAGAGAGGGAGTCTGTGTGAAGACTGAATGTAAGATACCATTCTTTAACCCCTAAGGCAGCAAGCGGAGACAGCCAGACCTGTTAGAGCTCCCTTAACAATCTGCAAACCGAAAGGAGCTTTGAAACCCGCTGCTCATAATCTCATAGGCATGCCCAAGCGAAACATGTGGAAGAACATCTGGTTTAGGAGGCCTGCAGCTGTGCAATAGATTGCCAGACGACCGGAGGGCAGAGACGTACTCAGGAACGTTTAGGGCGAGAGCTGGAACCCTAATCTTTAGGCAGGCATTGGGAACGGAAAGCCATTTAAAAACCATTTATTTTCCCTCAGCCGATTCCCTAAGATTCCCAGGGGATCAGGTTCATGGAGAAGAGGCCAGGCTGTGCTGTCCGACGTAAGTGCCCTCTGAGGCACGTGCTGCTCATACAGAGCAGAAGTAGACGTGCACGCCTTTCTAGCTTTCCTTTGCAACCACAGAGAGGTGGGCTAGAAATTATTTTGGGTCCCTGAACAAAGAGAATTCTGATAGATAAACACATACAGGTGGATTTTAAAAGCCCTGCGTGCGCCCAGAACCGAGAGAGACGCGAGTATTTGGGGCCGGAACGCGCTGAGCGGATTTTAAAAGCCGCCCACGTACCCGCGTATTTCCCGCTATGCGCAGAACATTTTTTTTTTTCCTCCAGAAAAGGGCAGGGCACGCGCACGATCTGGGTGGGGCCTGGTGGGTGTTCCTGGATTTGGAAATGAAACCAGTGGGTAAATACTGGCGCACGCCAGTGCGCAGCGGGGCTCCCTGCTGAGCAGGATCTTAAGGGCCGGGGTTAACGGGTAAAAGGGGGCTTAGGAAGTCCTATCCCTTACCCGGGAGAACTGGGAAAATGGCCAATTGCGTCAGCGCGCGTCTCTTATGAAATTCCCCCACTCACATGCTAGAGGCAGCGTTTGCACAGGCGGGCACATGTCCTTTATAAAATCGTGCGCACAGGTACGCGCGTTCAGCTTACTTCATAACATGCATGCATATACGCGCGTTATAAAATGGCCGCGTCCTGTTATGCGAGCTGGCATACGCGCATACATGCGTGCCTCCCGCGACGCTTTTAAAATTTGCCTGATAGCATTTAAAAATGGGGTTTCAGGCTCTTCCCAGCTCTGGTAGAAATGGGCCGCGTTGCAAATTTTCATTACAATGTGAGGGGCAGATATTTAGCTATGGAACAGCTAGTGACGTTAGCCGGATACACCTATCTGGCTAAATTCAGCAGCGCAGCAGTGCTGCTGAATATACCCAGGTATCTTAAAGTTAGCCGGACAAGTATATCCAGCTAACTTTATGGCAGCCCTGTGGGGCAACCAGAGTTAGCCTCCGGCCCGCCCCCAATTTATGCATCACGCATTAGACAGCTAGGATGTAGCCACATACGTCGAGGAATATCACCGTCTTACCAATCAGACGGATAACTTTTCTGTTATCCGCCTAAATGGCTTTTGAATAACAACCTCTACGTATGTTGTTATAATATAGATCAGGAGGTAAGCAAATCTGTTCCCGGAGTGCCATAAACAGGCCTGGTGTTCAGGACCTCCACAATGAATATACATGAGATATTTTTGTGTACAGTGGAGGCAGTGTATGCAGATGTGCCTTGTGAATATTCATTAGGGTAGGACCTGAAGACCAGACCTGTTTGTGGCACTGCAGGACCAGAACTGCCTGCCTCTGGTGCAGAGCCTTGGGTGGGTCTTTCCCAGCTCAGCCACCCCTGTGGTGATTCTCCTCATCCTGTCCCTGCTCTGTCCTGTTCTCTGTGGAGGTTTCTTCAAAACTGGCTTCCGGGAGGACCATGGTTCATGACGTTGGCTCTGATAGGGGTGCAGAGGCCGGCTAAACAGGACGCAGAATCCTACTGAAGTCCAAAGCCAGACAGCAATGGGTCGGCACCTCAAAATGTATAAAATAGCTGTTTTAATCTACCGGCCCCCACTTCAAGACTACAACGTTGTTATTCCAAACAGCCTTTATATGCCCACAATGTGAGCTAAGATCACTCAGTGCATACTGGGGTATGCAGTATTAGCCTAAATAATTATAGGCTCCAAATTTACAATGTCTGTGATCTAAATACATGCAAAGATGCCAAATTATTTTATTTATTTATTTATTTGAAGAGTTTTATATACCGTTATTCGGAAAGCCATCATAACGATTTACAAAGTGATTAAATTTTAACAAAGAGGTTTTGAGATATCATAACATGTTGTAATTACAATAATAAACATAACCAATAAGTCTCTGCAGCTATAAGGTTGAATGTGGAGGGAGGTTAGTTAGGTTGAGAATTAAGGTTATGAGTTCATTTGAGAGTTGGTCTGTGTAGATGATTGTGGATCCATGAAGAATTTACGAAACAGTAAAGTTTTTAAGTCTTTTTTGAAGGTTTTTATATTGTGTTGAGATCTTAGGTCTTCAGGTAGAGTGTTCCAAAGATTAGGGGAGGCGATGGAGAAGGCTCTCTCTCTTGTTGTTGTTAGATGAGCATCTTTGACAGTGGGGATTGATAAGAGGTTTGAATTGCTGGATCGTAGGTTTCTTGAGGAGTTTTGAAGAGTTATGTTAAGGGTTTTAAGTCCTTGATGATCATCGTTAAGGACTTTATGGATGATAGTCATGGATTTGTAAGCGATTTGTGCAGTGATAGGGAGCCAGTGAAGAGATGACAAGATGGGCGTAATATGGTCATTTCTTTTTGTTCCAGTTAGAAAAGATATTAACCAAAACCTGGAAATCTCTGGAGAACAAACCGCCGATCGTTCAGTTTGTAGGCGTTCTCCTGCACGGCCACAAGTTTATGAAATGCAATGCTGAGGGAATTAGCCTGAACTGTGAGGTCCCCAGCTTTCAGAAAAAATGAAAAACCATGGCGATTTCAGACAGTGCTTGCAACAGTGGGGTAAAGAAGGGAGTAGTACGTTATTTAATCTGTGCCTAGTTTAAGTTCTGTTTTGAACATTTATTATATTGCATTTATTCCAGGTTTTATGCCGTACTTTCTATTTATTTTTACTGTAGTACTTGATTTATTTAAAGTAATTTACAAGCCGCTAATCCAGAACCCGTTCTCAGCAGTATACGAAAATAAACCTGAAATAAAAAAACAAATATATGAAAAACAATATTGACCGATATGAGCACAGAAATGGAAATGACATTATACAAATATGAAATCATAAATAAATATATAAAAGAGAGGGAGCAAATGGTTTGTCCGTACACGACGAGGAGCAAAGTCTGAAGCACAGGAGAGCCTGCCAAAGAAAGAACTGATTAGCATGTGGTCCAGGCCGAAATGCTCTCCCTCCCCACCCAAAACATCTCAGGTCGCCAAATCTGCACCTACAGGACCCCACCAGGCGTTGGTTAGCAAAGGGAAGAGAAGTTGATTGCCACCTGGAAAGAATAGTGCAGATAAATAAAAAAGAAACGGAAAAATCAGAGTCAAAAGGAAATAATGAATATAATAAAAAGGCAGACAGAGAAAAGCAGGTCAGAAAGAAAGGAAAAACGGGAAGAAAAAAAGGTGAGAGAATAGCAACACACTGAAGCCCTGCACACTGCACGCTGGAGACCTGCATGCTGCACACCTGCACGCTGGAGACCTGCACACTGCACGCTGGAGACCTGCACACTGCACGCTGGAGACCTGCATGCTGCACACCTGCACAATGGAGACCTGCACACTGCACGCTGGAGGCCTGCATGCTGCACACCTGCACGCTGGAGACCTGCATGCTGCACGCTGGAGACCTGCATGCTGCACACCTGCACGCTGGTTGCATGGCACTAAGGAGGCACATTTCATGCCACAGAAAATGGAAAAGAGATGTTAAATTACTTTCTCCTTCTTCACCGCCAGCACGAGCCTTTCCCCCTTCCTCCGCCGCAGGTGGCTGGGATAACCAGCATCGTCACTGTGTGACAGCTACCACGGCCCTATCCACTGAGACACACAAGCAGCAGCAGCTCAGGTAATAATGTACTTAGGACATGATTCAACACTAAGTGGAAAAAAGAAAATTGTATTGCAATGCACCATTCCTCGCTGTAAGTGGAGGAAAAAACCTCAGATGCCTGATCTCAGCAAAAACCGCCTGCAATCAGGGGAATCAACCTCCAAAAAGAAACCGTTTTACTGTTGCTTCTTTATAAAGCCTTTAGTGTGATTTCTTCTTTATCTCATCAAAAATTGTTTTTCCTTAATCTCTGAAAACATTTTATGACACGTGAGCCCTCCAATTATCCATTGTGTAATGAAATAAAGTCACTTTTTTTAAATAATCTCATACCAAATGAATGAGTGTCACAGTCAATACTGCAAAAAAATGACTTAATACTCTGAATAGCTTATCGTCCCCAGTAGCGGTCGACCTAGATGGCATCAAATTCCTTACCGACGATGACTTCGGTGCCGGACATCTATTCCCCACCTCGACAGCAGTTCGCCCATCGGGCTGTGTCAGGGGAACATGTCCGGTAGAAAAACGATACTTTTCAAGTTCTCCATACCTGAAAGCCTCTTCGTACACGCGTCATCTGGTGCCCGATCAGGCATGCAAACTGATCCCCTAAGGATCTACCTAAGGCAATTGTATGAGTGCTGTTTTCAGAGCACTGCCTTTCCTGGTAATCCACCCGCCCCATGCCACAGTGCCTGGCGAGTTTAGGGCTAGATATCCTAAATGATTTCGCCCAGTCAGTGTCTATGGGAAACATGCTTAGCATGCCCGCCCCTTCCTTTGTGGTGGCAACAACCTAAGACAAATAATAAAAACTATTTAAGCTCCTCTACCTCTTCCCATAAGAAAACAATGTCCTCAATATATCTGCAATAAATGTCTAACATAAACCTATTGTTATTGAAGATGAATTCCTGCCCATATGTACTGTATATGGTCCTAGCTCCATAGAACCAACTGCTCCATAAGATTCACTTGGATCCTAGTTGGGATACAGTAAGAAGGAGGCCTGAGAGAATCAGCCCTTGGATGTCTATGTGCTCCAAACTCTTCCATAACAGCTTAAGAAATCCCTTCAGGCAAAGACCCTTGCGCTATGTCAGGAGACCCTGTGTATGTGTTTAGAGACCCCGAAAGGTTCAAGTTCTAAGGTAGGCATTTCCCAGGAATGAGACAAAGAGCAGACGTCTCACCAGGCCAGCTCCAGAGCCAGCAACTCACCGTGCTCCTATAGACTGGGCTTGTTTATTGCTCCCTAGGAGGCTAATGCAGTACAAGCTCAGAATTTCCTTTATGAACATAAGAACATGCCATACTGGGCCAGACCTAGGGTCCATCAAGCCCAGCATCCTGTTTCCAACAGTGGCCAATCCAGGCCATAAGAACCTGGCAAGTACCCAAAAACTAAGTCTATCCCATGTTACCATTGCTAATGGCAGTGGCTATTCTCTAAGTGAACTTAATAGCAGGTAATGGACTTCTCCTCCAAGAACTTATCCAATCTTTTTTTGAAACCCAACTATACTAATTGCACTAACCACATCCTCTGGCAATGAATTCTAGGAGCTTCTTCTGATGTCAGCATGTGAGGATTGTGAGTCAATATCTTTGCTGCATTGAGAGCGCATCAGAACTCTTTAACCAGAATGCCTTAATATTTCTGGGATATCCAACTAATTGGATCTTAACAGTCATCTTATGGAAACAACAACACAGTACGTTGCTGTATTTACCCCTGAAGTGCCTGCGAGTCTGAAATTTAAACTAGCACAGTTTCATTCTGAAAGTATGCCCTATGAAGTAGGACAGGAAAAGAAAGAAAAATTCATACTGGCTATGTGTCACTCAGGACATGCTAGAACTAATGATGGTGGTTCCGACAGTGCCCACCTTTCAACTGAAGATAACAACCCTGGTACAACTATAGGCCATGCTGACCTTCTTCACGGACCCACTTTAACAGTTCACCATGAAACAAATAGGTCACACAAAGAAGTATTTCTATTAATCAATGATGATCTCAAGGTGAATTTTGTTCGGCATCATATTTAGTCTGTGTAGTTGACTTGCACTGTTCATGGACTGAACTTCATAGTATAATCATATGCTGATTTTTTTTAACTCACCTAATTTTTTAACTTACACGTTCATTACATAAGATGTGTGATGTGCTATCTCGATGACTTCTCCAAATGAACCAGAGAGTCCCAGTGCTTGCAACTTAATATTCGCCATTCAATGGTGCACGTATGGAAAATACTTCTCTTCAAAATGCAAATGTTGCAGAGTATGCTGTTTGCCAGTTCTGCTGAATTAAAAACATGCTCCGACATTGATGTCCCAGGTATACGCCTGCTTCTGGAGTTCCTTGCCACACTGTAAACAGATTGAAAATGAAGAACAAACACTTAGATTTATAGGCTAGGTGTACCCAAGTCATTAGACACATGATTTAAAACAACCAATCGCTGGTGTCAGAATGTTTTTGAAAAAACTGCTGATGGTCCAAAAACGTTAAACCGAATAGATTGTAAGTGATATCGAGGAAGGGCTATCAGGAAAGCTTTACCTTTTAGTGGATGATACAAAAATTTGCAACAGGGTAGACATCCTAAAAAGTGTAGAAAACACGAGGAGGATCTAGTGAAGCTCAAGGAATGTTCTAGAGTCTGGAAGCTAAGACTTAATGCTAAAAAAATGCAGGGTGATGCATTTGGGTTGGAAAAACAGGAGCAGGATCTAGGGGTGATTATATCCAATTATTTTACAGATTTAAATATGTATGCCTTAGAGGAAAGAAGGGAGATATGATAGATACAGTTCAATAATAAAATGCTCAGGAGGTGGGCTTCTTCCAATAGAAAGGAGGATCTAGAACAAGGAGGAGGAATCTAAGGAAATATTTATTTATATAAAAGGTGGTGGACACATGGAACAGAGTCCCTGGGGCGGTGGTGGAGACAGGGACATTATTAGAATTCAAGAGAGCACGGGACAAGCAGAGAGGAACTCTGAGGGAGAGGGCTATAAAACAGATATGAAGGGGCAGAGTGCATGAGCCGTGTGGTCTTTATCTGCAGTCATGTTCTGCTTCAATGTTTCTATAAGGGCTACTCATATGGAAATGAGAACATCCCCAAGCCACTGCTAATCCTTCTCCTTCAGTCTGAGAGTACCTATGCTGATATGGCGACAGGGCCTGGCTGGTATAAGCACTTGACCTGCTTTAGCCAATCGTGTGAGGACAGCTCCTAAAGCAACCAGAAGTCCAGTCTTCTTGTCAGCATCAAAGTGCATCGTGATAACATCACTGGCAAGGGATTTTTTTTAGTTCAGCAAAAGCATGTTTGTGTTCTTTCCATTCCCACACCTGGCCTCTCCTGGTGAGCTTTCCAAGAGGCTGTGTAATTGTAGCCAGCTGTGGTACGAAGCCACCACAATAGTTGGCAAACCCTAACAGGCTCTCAGCTGCTGTTGCCTTGTGGATACAGACGCATTTTGGATATTTAGCACTTTCTTAGGGTCTGTTGAAAAGCTCTAATGTGGGTTAGTTGTTCTCAGTGTAATATTCTGCTCGTCAAGTCATTGTAAGTCAAAGTGATGTTTTTCTGATGAGGTTACACACACTAATATGTCATTGCTGACATTGAGGAACTCCAGAGAATCCAAATAACACCTTCTGGATCGTATACTGAAAGATTTCTGCAACTGAAGAAATACTAAAATGAGATATCTTGTATTGATGGAGGCCCACATGAGCTGTAAAAGTGCTGGTGTGTACCATGACTCAGGATGAAGAGCCGGAAGGCCAAGTTTGCAAAAACCTTTGCTTTATTTACAGTAGATTGGCAATGAGACCATCCACAGTGGGAGTGATATCACATTTCTGTCTGTAATATATTCACTTGTTTTATTTGTGTAAGAAAGGCAATTAATTAAGACTAATAAACTAAATTAGACTTATGGCCTGCTTTGGGGTGGAGGCATGGCCTAGTTAAGAAGCAGGGAAACCAGGGTTCAAATCCTGCCTCCCCCACTGACGGGCCTTATCATCTTAGGTAAGTCGCGTCATCCTCCATCGCCTTAGATACAAACTTAGGGGCCTAGTGGTAAAAATACTCCCAGGGCTCCTGTAGCCCCTTCAGTCACGTTAAAACCCCTACACGTCTAGAAAGATCCACTCTCTCACTGCTGCCCCTTGAGGTGGCTAAAACTGCAAAAATATAATGTAAAAAAAAAGTGATACAAGCAAATTATGCCTTCAGCTGCTGGCACCAGCGCCCTGAGGGGGGTTTAACAGACCTACTGGACCAGCAAAGACTACAAGGCAATCTACTGGAGGGGCTGTGGGTGGGGGCGGAGGTCATGGAGCGGGTAACTTTTAAAAAGCAAAGGGTGGGAGGCCAGCCATGGACTCTAAACTTCTTTAAATTACATTTTTGCAACTTTGGCTGCCTCAAGGGTTGGTGGGTTTTACATTTACTGATAGGGACAGCAGACGGGCTACAAGGCCCCTTTAAGAAGGCTCCCAGGAGGTACAGCTAACTTTCCATTAAATATCATGGCTTACAGGCTTCACAGCAAAGCACAATATTTGATTACCATATGCATGCAAATCAGGTCACTTAAATACCCATGCTGCACCAGGCTTTTAGGGGGCAGATAACATGCGGTATTTGAAATAACAGATATTTCTGTGTTAAGGTGTTTTCCATGCGGTAAACAACCTCCCTTTAATTGTAAGCCCTCTACCCAAAATAAAACTCGTCTTCAGTTTGGAAAGATGAGTAATCACATTTAGAAAGCAAAGCGCATGCCAACACATGTCCAGATTTTTCCTGGTTGCTTTGGGTTATTAGCGACCGCTATTGGGAATATCTGTGGTACGGGGCCCACCTCACAATTCTGTAATATCTCGGTATTCCTGCCCTGCCAGCTCTTCTGCATCCATTTTCTGATAGGATAAGGGATGCGCCACGGGAGCAGAGCCACTGGCTGACAGCATCGTCAACTTGTGGTTTCACTTGCTTTCCCCCTTCACTTCATTTCCATTAAATTTTCTGCTCATCCAGTCAGGCTCACGGCAGTTCAGAGAACACACACAACCGCGTGCCTGCTGCATGAGGCCACACCCTCTCAGATCATCTAAATTAGCTCTAATGCACTGGTTGTGCATAGAGCTGACCAAAATCGTTCCGCCAGAAGCTGTCATTTGCAGAGGTATCGATCAGAGGTAGAGCAACGTGATCTCGATCATGTTATAAATTCATTGCATGCTGCCATGCATCGATAAGATCTGCAGAGCTTTGCAACAAATGATGCCTCTGGCAAGGCAATTAGCCTTGTACAGATAAGATCCTCCAGGCTAGTTTGTCATCGAGGTGATTGGATGCTGAGTTTTCTTTAGTTGACTGCCACCTGGGAGATGTGAGGATTGGAGAGGTACTGCTAACACTCAGGCCGATTCAATAAAGTCCGCGGGAGAGCCGGCACTCCGAGGTGCGCGCCCACTCTCCCAATGCGCGCCCAGGAACCTCTCCTGTGCGCGCGATTCTTTATTTAAATTAGGGCCCGCGCTAATAAGGAGGCGCTAGGGATGCGCTAGTGTCCCTAGCGCCTCCTTATTGGCGGAAGCGGCGGCTGTCAGCGGGTCTGACAACCGATGCTTAATTTTACAGACGTCGGTTGTTGAACCCGCTGACAGCCACCGCCAGCAAAGTTGAGCGTCCGTTTCCAACCTGTGGGCTGCAGGCAGATTTTTTTTTTTTTAAAGAAGTTTTTATTTTTTTTATTTTTGGGGCCTCCGACTTAATATCGCTATGATATTAAGTCAGAGGGTGTATAGAAAAGCGTTTTTTTCTGCTTTTCTGTACACTTGCTCAGTGCCGTCTAAAATTAACGCCTGCCTTTGGCAGGCGTTAATTTTTGAGTGTAAAATGTGCGGCTTGGCCGCACATTTTACTTTCTGTATTTAGGGTGACTAACTAATAGGCTCATCAAAATGCATTTGCATGTGATGAGCGCTATTAGTTTCGGGGGGGTTGGCTGCGCATTTTCCACGCGCTATTACCCCTTACAGTATAAAGGGTAATAATAGCGCGTCAAAAACGCGTGGCCAAACGGGGGCTAAACGGTGCGCTCGGCCTGAGCATACCAGACTGAATTGGCCTGACTGCTGGGCTGTTGCAGGAACCTGACATTCTGACATTTCATTTGACTGGGCAGTGTCCAGCATTTCAGAGAGAGTATTTCTCTCCTCATTGTGACTGAGGCACAACCTGGTACAATCTCTTGATTGAATAAGTAATCAAAATATATCCTTTTTCTGAGAATTATTCAGTGAGGTTATCTCTGTTATCAGGGTTTACATTAGGATCTAATCATGCTTTGAGTATAAACAGTGCTAAATTATAGACCATCCTAGGAGCTTCACACATGTTTACATATAGTGCTGAGAAAAAGTATCTCATACATATCTGTTAGGGATATATTCTGAAAACCCAACTGACTGAGTTGGCAGGGGCCTGAAGGCTGGTGTTATGTTTGCTGGCTCATGGGATGTCCTGCGAGCTGGCGCATTCACCCCAAGACACTGCCAGGCCTCTCTGATGCCGTGCTTTCTCGCTGCGACTTGAATGCGGCTGCTCCTGCACGCTCCCCTCCCTCCTAATAACGGCCCTGCGGCAGGAAGCTCCAGTTGGCGCCACTTGACGATGTCATCACAGCTGAGAGATTTAAATCCCTGCTGTGCTCTCCACCAGTGCCTTAGCAAAGAGTCTCCTGCCTAGCAGCTCGTTGCGTCAGCCTTCCAGCCTTGCCTCATCCAGCCTTGCTCCTGCCCTTTCTTTGTGACTTCGCCTTGTCTCCCTATCTTATCCGTGTCCTTATCCTCAGAGTCCTGTCTTGCCTTGCCGAGTCCGTCGTGTCCTGTCTTGTTCCTTTGTCTCTTGCCTGTCTTGTCCAGTTTCTCCGGTTCTGATTCCAGCTTGGACTTAGAGCTATCCTTTGCTTGCCCCCCTGGAGCTGACCTTAGCCTTGAACCTTGACTACATCTTGTCGGCGGCCAGCCCCCGACTCTTGGTCTGTTTCTGGATTCTGTCTTAGTTCCCTCGAACCACCTAAGTCCTGCCAGCTGCCGGGGCCCAAGGGGAGGCGGCTGGTACAGGTGAATCTCTAAGCTGGCCCACGTCAAAGTGCATTTTCCAGCTGCCAGCATAGGCCTCGTGGGCTCACCTGCATCAACTAGGCGGCAGCACGAAGGGCTTGAGCTCACTCCACTACTTACAGCTGGTTTGAGCAACACTGGTTTACGTGATCTACTCCTGAGTAACCTAAGAAAGATGATGTGGTCAGTGCTGGAAACTCGGCCTCCTCTTACCCCCCAGTTTTACTGGCAGCGGATTCCTATTAATGATGGCCTCAACTTTCACAATCCCAGAGCATCAAACTCTATCATGCTGTTTCCTTTGGGTAACTAATGTTACAGAAACTACAACATGGTCAACGGCAGGAAATATGCCCTGTTATATGTTTGCCCAGAGTCACACGGTCGGAATTATACCCTTAGTATAAATAAATGGAGTGGTTAGTGCAGCGGCCTAAAACAACAGGTTGGCGGGGTCTGGGTCAACTGAGGGGAGTGCAGGCTGAAGAATCAGAGGGGTCAGGATGACCCCGAGATGGACTGGGCAAAATGGTGGACTAATGGGTAAAACTGGGAATGTCCTTCACGTGAGAGTGTTTTAAAATCTGCTTACCTGCGCGCGTTAAAAGCCGACAAAGTCCTAAGGAAGATACGCAAAGTACATTTGCTCGATTAACGGCTTAAAATTAGGCGTGCACATACACGCAGTAGGCGCATTTTAAATCATGTGCATGCAACCGAGCGCACGATTTAAAATTTCAGCCTATGCCCGCTTATGCGCCCATGTGCACTTGTAGGTAATCCCCTCCGAATAGCTGACCAGTCACAAAAGGCAGAATATAAAATAATAATAATAAATTGGAAGGTTAAGGAGATCATCAAGGGGGTTGCTGGGTACTTCAGAGATCCAGAGCTCAGGCCCACAGGTAGGGTGGACACCCCAACAATCGCGAGGATGGGGATGCGGCGGGGGAAGGAGGTCTCCCGTTACATCTGTTAAACTGATGTGAGAAAGTTAAATGTAACATCTCTTTTCTTCTTCTCCTTCCCACAGAAGCATTGCTAAGGTATTTAAGGCTCCCCACCCTGAGACTGTGATAATTAAGCCCCTCCCCCTCCTGCTTCCTGAAAAAAAACCAAACCCCAGAACAGAGTGTGAGTGAGTTCCTGCCGGCCTTATGTCTGGGTACCCATCACACTGCAGGAGCCAAGGCATACACCATGCTGGGCGACTCTTACTCTCTCCATAATGTGCTGCCAATTTCAAATCGAGCGGCTCTCACCAGCTTCCTTCCGCTTGGTAAAGTGCTCCTTGTACGTGTTCACGAAATGATGTTAACCCTCCACCACCTCTCTCCAGATAGCAAAACAAATTGTACCGAGAACATAAAAACAATGCTGACAATTATATTCCAGTTGTGGGACTCCTGGCATTCTGAAAGCATAAGAATTACCTAAAAACACTGTGCAAAAGCTGTGAAACTAGATAAGAACATAAGAACATGCCATACTGGGTCAGACCAAGGGTCCATCAAGCCCAGCATCCTGTTTCCAACAGTGGCCAATCCAGGCCATAAGAACCTGGCAAGTACCCAAAAACTAAGTCTATTCCATGTTACCATTGCTAATGGCAGTGGCTATTCTCTAAGTGAACTTAATAGCAGGTAATGGACTTCTCCTCCAAGAACTTATCCAATCCTTTTTTAAACACAGCTAAACTAACTGCACTAACCACATCCTCTGGCAACAAATTCCAGAGTTTAATTGTGCGTTGAGTAAAAAATAACTTTCTCCGATTAGTTTTAAATGTGCCCCATGCTAACTTCATGGAGTGCCCCCTAGTCTTTCTACTATCCGAAAGAGTAAATAACTGATTCACATCTACCCGTTCTAGACCTCTCATGATCTTAAACACCTCTATCATATCCCCCCTCAGTCGTCTTTTCTCCAACCTGAAAAATCCTAACCTCTTCAGCCTTTCCTCATAGGGAAGCTGTTCCATCCCCTTTATCATTTTGGTCGCCCTTCTCTGTACCTTCTCCATCGCAATTATATCTTTTTTGAGATGCGGTGACCAGAATTGTACACAGTATTCAAGTTGCGGTCTCACCATGGAGCGATACAGAGGCATTATGACATTTTCCGTTTTATTAACCATTCCCTTCCTAATAATTCCCAACATTCTGTTTGCTTTTTTGACTGCCACAGCACACTGAGCCGATGATTTAAACTTTAAACGTTAGATCACAGACATTCACTTCTGAAAATGGAACCCACATACGGAAACCCAGGAAAAGCTATCACAGCCTGCCAAGAATACAATTTAGCCCAGAAGCCAAATCTGCCGAACCAGAACAGCACTGACTACCAGGACTCAAACAGCAACAACCCTTGCCCAGGAAAACGCAGCACTGCAAATATTATTCCAGACCCTGGAAGGCAATGCTTATTTTAAAAGCCGCAAATTATGTGCATACGTGCGCAGTGCAAGAAAAAATCAAGGGGCGGAGTTAGGACATGTCGTGGGCATTCTGGGGCGGGCCCAACAGTTACATGCATAGATCCATATTATAAATCTGGGGACCGCAGCGCGCGGTGGGCTGTTACCACTAAAAACAGATCAAGCTGGACTGCTACAGAAAAACTACATGCTGGCAGAATTCCTCACCTCGCTCGCACATACAGGTCACAAACAAACCCTCACCAAATACAGAATGGTGCGATGGTGGTTCACCTTCACGGCCGGCATGCTCCGGCCGTCTGCCGCTGCCCCCAATGTGACTGGACACTGCCGATCCCTCTCACGGCAGGAGGCTGCCGAACGCTGCTGGCTCCTGCCTCTTCCTGTGCCTCTTAGGTGCATGCAACGTCGGGCTTCTTACCAGGGTGGGAAAGTCCCCAGGGCCCCTACTGATGACATCATCCTCTTCACCCTATGAAAGGGCAGCTCCCCCCATTCTGGACATTTCAGCAGCTTCTAACACTTTGAATCACGATATCCTTCTGCTCAACCTTGAACAAACTGGGATCAGCGGTACAGTAAAGAAATGGTTCAGTTCTTTTATTTCTGATCGAATACAAAGAATCACTGTTGGTAATTCAAAATCAGAATGGTACACTGCTAAATCTGGGGTTCCACAAGGGTCCTCATTATCACCGTTGCTTTTTAATATCTATCTACTTCCTTTGTGTCATCTTTTAACAGGACTTAACCTATCTTTTAAAATATATGTAGACGACATTCAATTTATTGTTCCTTTCACTGACACCTGGAAAAAAAAAACCTTCTCATTGCTCCATCTGTATCTAACAGCAATAAAAACTTGGCTATCACATAACAGACTAAAACTAAACACTGCAAAAACTGAGTTGCTATTTCTATCAGCAGTACCAGATGCTATATTCCAACCTCCTGCTACCTTTACATTTAAAGGGCAAGAAATTGCATTAAAACTTCATGCAAAAAACCCGGGCACTATAATAGACGTGAGATTGTCTATGACAAACAATATATCCGCATTAGTAAAAAAAATCATTTTTTAAGCTTCACATGCTAAAAAAATTAAAACCTCTTCTACCATCTTCAGACTTCTGCTCAGTGACCCAAATCCCTCATCTTAACAAGCCTGGACTATTGCAATGCTCTGTTCCCAGGCCTGCCAAAATCCACTACACACCCCTTACAACTGTCCAAAATGCCACCGCTCGTGTACTGTATAATATACCACACAGAGAACACATTACTCTGCTTCTACAACATTTACATTGGCTACCTATATCTTACCGTACTACATATAAAATTCTCAATATTATACATAATCTTTTACACAACACAAACTCAATATGGCTCTGCTCGCTTCGTAGAATCTACAAACCCGCAAGGCAACTACGTTCAATGGACAAATGTATGTTGGAGGTACCCTCAGTAAAACTTGCACATCTGGAATTTACACGTAAACGTGCATTTTCAGTTGCTGGAACAATTCTCTGGAACACTATCCCAGAAGAAATTCGTTTAACGGCAAATACTAAAGAATTAAAAAAGGCATTAAAAACATTTCTTTTTACCGCTGCTTTAACATCACCTAACAATTTATTTTTTAAGTTTTTGACAACATTCACAACAATATCCCAAAGAACTGCCATATGCTTTTTCAGTGCTCTTAAGAAGTAATTTTATATGTTTTTTATTGTTTTTTGGAGGTGTAGTTAATGATGTATATTGTTTTTGTTTTTACTGTATATTTTTAATTATGTATGTTTTTTACTTTTTGTAAACCGCTCAGCCGGACAAGTCTCTGCCCAATTTTGCGGTGTATAAAGCCTTTTAAATATAAATAAATAAATGAATAAAATAGTGCGTGTAGCTTCCAATCTGCTCCAGCCCTATCTGTCCTTCTTCCTTGGATGGACATACGGTTCTCACACTCACCTGGACTCTCGATGGGCCTGACTGCCGCCCGCCTATAACCTTAGCCTGACCTTATCCCTTGTCATCAGCAGAGACCCTCGTTAAGTCCTGCCGGCCCCGGCACCCAAAGGCTCGACCCGACCGATCTCACTTCGCCTGGGTCCACCTGCTGGTGGTAAGAACCTGCAGGTAGAACCAATCTCACCCCAATCCAAGGGTCCATAGATACAGCAAATTAGAAACAGAACCAGACAACTGGAAATCCCAAGAAACCAGACTGTGCAGTGCAGACATCGTCACTCCCCAAAGCTGCTGCCTCCTGCCCCTACCCTAGTCCTCTCCAGATGCTGCCTATTCAAGCCCTGGACAGGGGCCAGAGGTGACTCCTCCTTTCACCCAGAAGACCCCTCACACCTTCTGCCCTCCCTTCCTGCTCTCACCCCTCATCCCCTCCCCACCATCCCCCTTGACCCTGCTATCCCCCCCACTCTTCTCACCATTCCCCTGAGCCCACCTCTCCCTGGCTTCTTATCATCCATCTACCATCCCCGATCTCTCTCTCTCTTCCCACCCCCCCTTCTGCCTGTCATGCCCTTGACCCCTGAACAGCAGCATGAGCATTTTCATTATTCCCATTTCTCCCTCCCTTCTCTTTACCGTGGCATTTCTCTCCCTCAGGCCAAACAGCCTAATGGGGAAACAGCGATGGCTGCTGGAGCCAGGAGGGGGAAGGAGTCAGCACTTTCTACTCCCACTCAATGGCAGCGAATGGAGGTGAGAGGGAAGGAGCGAGGCAGGGGAAGGCAGCTGTGAATGGGGCAGCGGCATTTCAAGCAGAGAAAGCTGCTGCTGCACGCGCCTCTCCCGCGTTGTTTTCTTGGCGTCTGAACGGGAGGCGGACCTAAGAGCTGTGAGCCAATCAGAGGCAGAAACAGGACCCGCAATGCTGAGTGCAGGCAGGGATTAGATTCGTGGCGGCCGCAGCTGAGAGTCGGGGCGCGGGCCCCATGTGCCCAGGGCTAACGATGCCCCCTGGTCTTGACGCTTGGTGCCACTGCCCACAAGTTTCAAACTGGCAAGCACTTAGTCCCTTTGTGTGTCTGTATGGGGTCATGGAGACTTTTTGGAAGCAGAATTCTTTATGACGGCCTACGCTCCGGGAGTGGCTGTGCATAGCCCTGAATTTCTAAGTTAGTAAAAGCTTGTTAGGATTGTTGGTTGGATAAGATCCCTTAGAGACAGCTTACTAAAGTTGGATTCTTTGCAGGTTGTGAGTGACACTGTCAGTGGACCAACACCAGAATTCTCAAGAGATGATGCTGTGTTTGGGCCTTCGAGACTGGACGTCTGAATTATCCATAGAACGGATTTGCTTGGTCTTGAAAACTCATCTGCAGCGTCATCTTTAAAGGATTATGTTGGTCTAATAAAAGCTATCGCAGCCAACAAAGATTCCACTTTTCTCCAAGGTAAACATAGCTACTAGAACTCTGCTCTATTAAATCTGGACGAGATTTACAAAAGTGTTACAGTACAGTGACATGTAAAAACGTTTGTTTGGCAGGCACAAACTCCCTTCACGTCAGCAGGGAGACTCTAGCAAACACGTAGACCACACACGGCACGCTCATCGCTCCTTGAAAAATAAATCCTTCCGGGGGGGGGGGGGGGGAGGAGGAGGAGATGGAGGGTGACTCTGAAAAATATACAGCTGACTCTTTTTCTGACATAGACTTAGCTCACAGAGTAAAGAAGGTCTCCAGGACAATGAGCTCCAGTTAAGAACAAAAAGAGAGGAAACGATTCTGTAGATTGGTCCAGCTGCAGCAACTAAAAAGCTTTGTTTGTGTATGTACAGATAAATGGAGTCCTGGCCTGCGTCGGGACCACGCAACAGTCTACAGGCTCATCCATAACTCGCGGACCCCCATGTCGCGAGCATCGGAGGAGGTGTCAGGTCTCTGGACCGGCAGTGGGAGCCTCAGAACTGCGAAGCTTAGTTTGATGGGTGTCTGGTGAAGGGCCTCAGCCTCCTTGGGTTCAGGTTTAGATGGACCCCCATGTCGCGAGCATCGGAGGAGGTGTCAGGTCTCTGGACCGGCAGTGGGAGCCTTAGAGCTGTGAAGCTTAGTTTGATGGGTGTCTGGTGAAGGGCCTCAGCCTCCTTGGGTTCAGGTTTAGATGGACCCCCATGTCGCGAGCATCGGAGGAGGTGTCAGGTCTCTGGACCGGCAGTGGGAGCCTCAGAGCTGTGAAGCTTAGTTTGATGGGTGTCTGGTGAAGGGCCTCGGCCTCCTGACCCTTCTCGGCGGCCCTTAGAAGCCTACAAAAGGAAGCAAATATTAAGCCTCCCACCGCATAGCCGAGAAAGCCATTGTATTCTCTGGGTTTCTTACCAGCACAGGTCTGGGTCAGTAATTTCTTACATTCTATTTAACTAATCAATTACAGAGTGGAGACTGGAATAGGCCACCCGAGCTACTCGGAGACCCTAAAGGCAGCAGCACTAGAAGAGTCTCCTCAAAACAGAAAATTGCCTTCTTTTAGCTTTTTCAATTGCTTTTTTTTGGTCTTCTTACTAGAGCTCCCTTTTATGTCCTAAAAATCTCTTTCCCTAACCAAAATCTTCAGTTGCCCCCGCTTTCACCCTCCTGTAATGGTTCTGATGAGGAACAGGAAAGCATCACCTCTGATTTACTGTAATTTGCAATAGTGAAAGACGACGTCAGAAAAGACTTAAATACTAATTTCTCACTTGGCACGGCCTATAAATGCTGAATGAAGAGTTGGGATGTCCCCAGGTTCTTGCACAACTGCCGCCCGTGGCGCCGGCCTGAGGGTAGTTCCAGCAAGCCGCACATCTGGCGGCGAAGACTGGGTGCTTTAAGATGGCCTGAAACCCCGCGAGTGTCCCGGCAGCCCCGCTAAGGCACAGAGGAGTGCGGCGCCAGGTTCTCCTCTGAAGCGGCGAGCAGCCCCTGCCACGGTGGTGCGCTCTGTGCAGAGACCTGCGTGGAGTTTCCCTGCAGGTAAAAACCACCGGTGTGTTCCGTCAGCCGGCACAAAACGCTGCCGAGTAAGGTCGTGATTATTCCGAGATTCTTTTTCTCTTGTTTTGGTTCAGCCGGGGGGGGGGGGGGGGGGGGGGGGTCTCCGGGATGTGGACGGTCGCCCCGGCCTGGCAGTTTCCTTTCGCTCCTTCAGGCTTCCAGCCTCCACCAGGCGCCGTGGCCTGGTGGAGGCTGGAAGTACTTGGGCTTATAACCCCAATCGTAGTGCCAGCACCCCTCCCCCCCCCCTTTACAACTACAGCACTCAGCTGGGGGCCACACAGAAATGATGGCAGAAAAGGACCAAATGATGCCCCTGGTCTGCCCAGCAAGGTTAAGCCAGCATCTGCCGCACTGTGCAGGTCACCCCCAATGCTTATCAGTTTCCCAGACCATAAAATTCGGGGCACTCGTTGGCTGCTCTCTGAATCCAGTTCTCCTACTCCCACTGCCGTTGAAGCAGAGAGCAAGGATGGAGCTGCATCAACAGCATCAGGGCTTATTGGTTAAGGGCAGCAACTGCCACACCAGCAAGTTACCCCCAGGCACTCATTTCTTTAATTCCATCCTCTAGCCTTTAGGGATCCACAGGGTTTAAAAAGTTTGCCAAGTACCAACTTTTTTTGTCTCCCTCCCTATTCCTCCAAGCTAGGGTCAAACCCACAGCCCTTGGCGCACAGAACGCGGCTCTGCAGACACGCAAGCCACAGCCACCTGGCCAGGCGCCCTCAGGAACCCAGAAATCCTGAGTCCTACGTGCAGGCACTGTGAGGTGAGGGGGGGGGGGGGGTGTCCTCCTCGCAGGGGTTCTGAGCGCTGCCTCTGCAGTGCCCAAACTACAGCAGTGGAAGGCCTGAGCCAGGAATTCAAACCAGCTTCCTCCACGTGCTCGCTACTGAGCCCCTGGGGGTTACAACTGCCCTCTTCCAGGAGGTGCTACCTTGGCGCAGCGCTCTGAGGATTAAACAACAAATACCTGGAGCTACCACTGGGTTTGCGTTCCGTCTCCCAGGGTTCGCTCTTCTCCAGTCCCACTGCCACTTCAAATGAACCAAAAGGCGGGCACATGACACGACTCCGAGCGTTGGCGCCTCAGCCAGGTGCCTTCCCCCCCCGGGCTACGAATCTCGATGAGAACAAGATGGAAAGCAATAAAATCCTCCTGGCAATGCCGGGCCCATTGGAATCGATGTTTCAAGGCTCCCAGGACCCAAAGCAGCACCAGGAATGCTTTCTGTCCATGCCAGCGTCTCCGTTCAGACATCAGCACAGGCTCCTTAGTCCCTCGAGAGTGGTTTCCATGATGGAAGCCAACGAACAGTAAGGTGAGACGAGGTTACAGAAGTAAATGTATTACTGTGCAAGCATGGCCGCTTCACGAGACTGCAGGGCTGTTTACTGAGATGCAAGTCCAGTTGCTAAGTGACATCATGGAAATGAAAATTCTTCTTAACGGTCACATTTTCCAGCAAGCGAGCGATCCAAACTCTTTCACATTAGAAGAAGTACTGGGAGAGGAAAGCCTTTGCACGGTGACAGCAAATAATCACAGGCTAAGATTTAAAACAATTTAGATCAGAGCAGCATTGCATTTCATCCAAGCAGTCAGAGCAGGGAGATATTCCAGATTTAAAAAAAAAAAAAAAAAAAGACAAAAACAGCCCAGCGAGGGATTTAGAACATTGCTGCTCCCTCGGCCCCGTTGCATTTATCGCGTCCCCCACCTCCCCCCCCCCCCCCAGAAAAGGGACAAGAAGGCCTGAGGCCCAGGCTCAGCTCCTCCTCCCAGGAGGAATGGGGCTGAATCAGGGAGCTCCCTGCTGTGGGCTCTGGCCTCACCTCTCTCCTCCTGTTCCCTGCACTGAAGAGGAAGGGGGGAGAGAGGGCTGGGAAAAAAAACCGAAAGAGTGGCTTTGTCCCTCCCAGCCAGGGCCGGTGCTGCCCTGTGCGAACAATTACTGAGCTCCCTCCCCCACCTCCAATCATTCATTCAGTCTCTGTCCAGAGCCCACCAAAAAAAAAGCCCAGCTCCCTTTAGTGACACAAACTTTAAAAACTGCCCCCCCCCCCATACCAATGGCTGGTGCGAGGGTTTTAGGTGCCCCAGGCGAACCTTATAGCCTCGCACAACGCCCCCCGCCCCATTCCACTTACACAGGTGAGAGTTATGCATTTATATTTTACATGAAAAATATCAAAGAACAGTATTCTGAGGTCAAACTATCCCTTACATTATATTTACATGCCCTGCTGTGATGCCAACCAGAAACCCCTGCAAAAAAGACCCTTGGAACCCAGATGGTATTAGGCCTATTGTGATGTGTGTTGGGTGAGGGTTTGATCCTCCGAAAGCCCTAAAACACTAATACACTTCCTATTAGGAGAATGCCTCACCTCAGTCACACATGCAGAGCATAAACAGACCCTCACCAAATACAGAATAGAGCAACCATAAAGTAGAAATACAAATGCACAGTCAAAAACTGAACTGGAAACCAAAGGAAGCCAGACCTCTATGCAGTGCAACAATGAAAAAACAGAACCATCACCATTCCTCAAACATCACACAATAAAATCAAGAAATAAAATAAACACATAATCATAATACTAAAAACATACTAATAATATTTCAAAAAAAGCTGATGAATAAAAGATCAAATAATTAAAAATTCATATACAAGTTTTTTTTAAAATGTCCCAAACACCAATAAAATATTTCAAAACAGCAGACACAGCAAATAACACCTGAAAAATAAAACTAAAAAGGATTTACAAAAGTCACGCTCTCCATACCTGAGAACTTTTGATTTATAGTCACCTTGGGTTTGTCATGGAGTAGTGGGAGTGGGATGCACAAACTTTCTCCTTTCTTTCTTACACACACACACACTCACAAAACCCAGGCAGGCTCCCATTCTTACGCACATACACCCATCCGTCCCAGGCAGCCTCCCATTCACACACCCACTCATCTCAGGCAGCCTCCTATTCATTCACACATACACACCCCCCCCCCCTATCCCAGACAGGCTCCCATTCACACAACCACTCATTCCAGGCAACCTCCCATTCACATACACACACATGCAGGCCAGGCAGTCAGGGTCCACGGGTCATTTCTCCTCCGCTGCTGCCGCCAGCCTTTTCCTTTGTGCAGAAAAGCCGTTCTGTAGCTCCTCTTCATGTGCTGGCCCCAAGGTAATTCAACACTCGAGATGCTAGCATTTCCTGTATTCTCATCTCATGCACCGGAGGAGGAGCTTCCAGACGAGCTTCCTCTGCTGTGGCCTCCTGCTTCTGCCACCAGCAGCACCATGGGCCTCTCCCTGCTCCCGCTGTTGCCCCACCAGGTATGCCGCCCTGTGCAATTGCACGGTCTGCACACCCGGTGGCGCCAGGCCTGCTTCTAGCCTCACCCCCTTCCCTCCAGTTCTCTTCACTGAGAGGCTAAGGTCTGCAGCAGGAAGCAAAAGACCGTTCTGTGTGCAGGGCAGCAAATCTTCAGTTGGTTTGCTGCCCCTTAGATCTCTGCAGACCTAGGCACAGGCCTAGTGTGCCTATTGGAAAATGCAGGCCTGGGTCAGCCTAGTAGTCTAGTGGCAGTGCCAGGCACTGCTATGTGGGAAGCCTGGGTTTTCTTCTAGCGCCAGGCTAGGTCTCCCCAGGAGGGAGGTGAAGGAAGGAGTCTCAGCCATTGCTCAGTGGCACCACCTCGAGTCCAGACTTACATTTGTTAAGGTTTGGTGGGGAGCTGCATAGTTTTTGTGTGGACACTGGCTAAGGTTTGTTGCTGCGATGGCTGGGTGAGCTGGTGGGGGAGGGAGAGATACAGGAAAGAGGAACAGCCCCCTCCTCTGGGCAGCTGTGAATGAAGGCACATGGAGCTGCGGCCTCAAATGGGTCAGTTCTGACTGAGCTGAAATCCCAAAGGAGGAAAGTGTCGGGTGAAAATAATTCAAATCCCAGACAGCAGCTGAAGCAAAACAAGTACTGAGCACGCACAGAATGCAAGAATACAATAAACCGGAACCGAAATGACCAACATAAACCACAGAGGGACCACAATGTACACGCTTTGATGCAGCACAAGAAGGGTTAGGAGAGAAGGTGCAGTACCAAGGAAGATTCGGACAGCCCAGAGGAGTCTATAAGGAGACTGCTGGACCATCTCCTAGAAACACCAAATCATTATTCTGAAATGGGCCAGGTCAGGAAAGCATCCTCTCTTATTTGTGGAAATAAGGGTCAGTAACTGCTTCATGGACATGCACCAGTGGCAGCTAATTTCCCAAAGAAGAGGAAAAAAAGAGCTCCTGCTTTAAACACTACTTTTGCAGTAGTGCCCTTCAAGGTTATTACTACAGTTTGTGTCATGGGAGAAGGGGTGCTGGGTTTTCGCTGGTTCTCTTTACACCTCCCATTGCCGACCACTGAAACCACAGTCACTGAAAGGAGTCTCAGTTCAATTTGAGGGGATGCCCTCCATCATTACTTGTGAGGGAGTCTGTTGGACCATTAGATGATCAAGGGGTTAAAGGGGCTCTTAGAGAAGATAAGGCCATCGTGGAAAGATTAAATGAATTCTTTGCCTCCGTGTTTACTAGTGAGGATGTTGGGGAGATACCCGTTCCGGAGATGGTTTTCAGGGTTGATGAGTCAGCCGAACTGAACGAAATCACTGTGAACCTGGAAGATGTAGTAGGCCAGATTGACAAACTAAAGAGTAGCAAATCACCTGGACCGGATGGTATGCATCCTAGGGTACTGAAGGAACTAAAAAATGAAGTTTCTTATCTATTAGTTAAAATTTGTAACCTATCATTAAAATCATCCATTGTACCTGAAGACTGGAGGGTGGCCAATGTAACCACAATATTTAAAAAAGGCTCCAGGGGCGATCCGGGTAACTATAGACAAGTGAGCCTGACTTCAGTGCCGGGAAAAATAGTGGAAATTATTCTCAAGATCAAAATCGTAGAGCATATAGAAAGACATGATTTAATGGGACACAGTCAACATGGATTTACCCAAGGGAAGTCTTGCCTAACAAATCTGCTTCATTTTTTTGAAGGGGTTAATAAACATGTGGATAAAGGGGAACCAGTAGATGTAGTGTATTTGGATTTTCAGAAGGTATTTGACAAAGTCCCTCATGAGAGGCTTCTAAGAAAACTAAAAAGTCATGGGATAGGAGGTGATGTCCTTTCGTGGAATTCAAACTGGTTAAAAGACAGGAAACAGAGAGTAGGATTAAATGATCAATTTTCTCAGTGGAAAGGGGTAAACAGTGGAGTACCTCAGGGATCTGTACTTGGACCGGTGCTTTTCAATATATATATAAATGATCTGGAAAGGAATACGACGAGTGAGGTTATCAAATTTGCGGATGATACAAAATTATTCAGAGTAGTTAAATCACAAGCGGATTGAGATACATTACAGGAGGACTTTGCAAGACTGGAAGATTGGGCATCCAAATGGCAGATGAAATTTAATGTGGACAAGTGCAAGGTGTTGCATATAGCGAAAAATAACCCTTGCTGTAGTTACACGATGTTAGGTTCCATATTAGGAGCTACCACCCAGGAAAAAGATCTAGACATCATAGAGGATAATACTTTAAAATCGTCGGCTCAGTGTGCTGCAGCAGTCAAAAAAGCAAACAGAATGTTAGGAATTATTAGGAAGGGAATGGTTAATAAAACGGAAAATGTTATAATGTCTCTATATCGCTCCATGGTGAGACCGCACCTTGAATTCTGTGTACAATTCTGGTCGCCGCATCTCAAAAAAGATATAGTTGCAATGGAGAAGGTACAGAGAAGGGCAACCAAAATGATAAAGGAGATGGAACAGCTCCCCTATGAGGAAAGGCTGAAGAGGTTAGGGCTGTTCAGCTTGGAGAAGAGACGGCTGAGGGGGGATATGATAGAGGTCTTTAAGATCATGAGAGGTCTTGAACGAGCAGATGTGAATCAGTTATTTTCACTTTCGAATAATAGAAGGACTAGGGGGCATTCCATGAAGTTAGCAAGTAGCACATTTAAGACTAATTGGAGAAAATTCTTTTTCACTCATTGCACAATAATGCTCTGGAATTTGTTGCCAGAGGATGTGGTTAGTGCAGTTAGTGTAGCTGGGTTAAAAAAAGGTTTGGATAAGTTCTTGGAGGAAAAGTCCATTAACTGCTATTAATCAAGTTTACTTAGCGAATAGCCACTGCTATTAATTGCATCAGTAGCATGGGATCTTCTTAGTTTTTGGGTACTTGCCAGGTTCTTGTGGCCTGGTTTGGCCTCTGTTGGAAACAGGATGCTGGCCTTGATGGACCCTTGGTCTGACCCAGCATGGAAAATTCTTATGTTCTCATTAAAACTGTGATCATAACTGGCATCCTCACGGGCAGCCTCTGTAGAGAGAGCACGGCCTAGGTGGACACAGGAATGGAACTTCCCCCTTACCTGCTGCTGGGGGTCCTTCCAGGGCAGGGTTGGAGCACATTAGTGGATGCTGCTGCTTGTGCTCTATGGAGAAAGAAAGAGTAGCCTTTACCTTCAAGAGTTGTCAATTTGACAGTTTTTATCAATACGTAATTTACTAGACATAAAAAAAAAAAAAAAACGAAACAAGATTCAGTCAAAATCATATTCATAAATGGAACTGTGTTTTATTTTGCTTCAGATACAATAATCTGTATACTAGATTGGCATTTTAAGGACAAGGAACTGGACTAGATCCCATTGGCTTGCAGCCATCTACAAATCAACATGAGTTAATGACTACTGCATATGAATTCATTAATCACTATGGGCAATGAATCTTTTATTCCTCAATTCACTGCCTGTAAAAATGTACTTATTCTTTCTTGCTGGCGATTCTTATGCAGGATTGAGGAAGCAATTCTACCTTAGCTGGACTCCCAACCAGCTGCTGACAGGCGGTGAAATTGCCTTCTCGTATAGGCAACGACAGAACAGATACCACTATTTTTTTCAGTGGCCTGAGGGAAAAGCACCAAGAACTGCCACAAACGGTCAACCCAGTGACTTGGGATCTTCCGTTCTACCCCCCCCCCCCGTTCCCAGACTTCCAAATCTGGCTCAGAAAATGCCCTGCAACCGCTGAGCTACAGCAGGTAAAGCAGAACCTTAAGAAAGTCACGGCATTGAAATATTTCACCTACTCTATCACGGTGGCGCTCAACATTTTTCTGTTGAACGCTCCTTCAAAATTAAATCAGAATACTGAGGCTTTCCCCAATTTTATTATATAAATAGTTGTTCAAATATAATAATTTTCAGAAAGCTATGTGTTTGTTTTCAAATGTATCAGTTGCTAGACTTCCCTTTTTCTCAGAAAATCACAGCCACGGTGCTAGTCGGTTCCCAGAAAAGTACTCAGAAACCTAGAGGTCGATGTTCAAAAGCCATTTAGATGGATAGCTGAAAAGTCTTCTGTCTAAACAGCTAAATGGCGATATTAAAAGCTGTAGGCAGCTAGAATTTAGCTGCATAAGTTGGGGGCATTCAGGGGGCAGGCATTTCAGGAAGGCACGGAGCTAGCTGCGTACGTTTGGCGGCTCACTGCAACATTCGGAGTTAGCTGCTTAATTATCCTGAAGGTGCGCCAGCGATTAGATTTACTTAGATTGTGAGCCCTACCTGAATGTAATCCGCTTTGGAGTGGCTGAAAGGCAGAATATAAAAATAAATAAATGAGGGCGGCTAACTCTGGTTGCACCGTAGGGCTGTCCTAAAGAGAGCTGCATAAACATCTGTGGCCAACTTTAAGACAGCTGGGTATATTCAGCACCATTAGCCGCATACGGTATCTTTATCTGGATAACTAGCCGAGCTGGCCTCCTAATTTTAACAAACTAGTCAGTGTTATTTTTTTGTGCCAGGTTCCATTTTCAGGTTGGTGATGGGCATCTGATGAATGGGGCAGGATCATCCCCATTGCCAAATGAATAATTTTGCAAATAACTCCAGTGAATAGATCAATAGATAATCCCACGGGCTACGACTGCTATCAGTCCCAAATTCTTTTTGCCAGTTATTCTTCGAAAGACCGGATTAACCCATGTGCTACTCTTCTGTGGATTTGGATTTAATTAGTTACTTATTTCAAACCTGAGCTCAAGGTGAATTACGATCACCTAGAGTAGGTAAGTTCCCTTCCCCACGGGGCTTCCGATCTAAATACCTGAGGCAATGGAGGGTGAAGTGACTTGCTCAAGGTCACAAGGCGTGAGTGGGAGCGATGGGATTTGAATCTGGCTTCCTGCTTTTTAGCCTGCTGCTCTAACCACTAGGCTGCTCCACCACTTCTATGTTTCAGGATTAGATAGGGACGGTTCCAGCTTGGCAGGTGGATGCAGGAAACCTGGGGTCAGCTTCAGCAAGGTTTTGGCATTTCATGGAATTGGGGTCTAGGAAGAAGGGTGGCTGAATGCTCAAGCAGGAACCCTTGCAGGCAAACATGGGATGCTGAAGGATTATTCCCAACCTTTTCCGACTGGGGAACTTGAGTTACCCAAGCAGAATCATAGGGTGGAAGGGTTAATAATGAGGAGGAGCACTATGCTGTGGTACATGTTCAAGTGCCCTATCCATTGGGGTGGTTGCATTAATGTGCCTGGGCCTCTGGGCTGGGTGGGAGGAAGGAAACAGAAGATTAATGACAGAGCAGAGCAGGCCCGTTCAGTCTTACAGGAGACTTCTCCCCCCAGACCTGTTTCCCAGGTAGCAATTCTGGAGATGAAAGGGAAAGAAGAGAACGAAGGGGGAAAAGTGCAGTAAAGATATTTTGGTGTGAGGGAGGGGGAGAGAGCATGCTGCCACTGAAATGAACTTCAGTAAGGTACCAGGAGCTGTCAGCTTGGGACAGTTATACTGCCTCTTCCTATTGCAGTTCGTTTCAATGGCAGCGTGCTCTCGCTCTCCTCACCCTCATCCCAGTAGGTACTGCAATGTGCAAGCAGCATGAAAAAGACAGCAGCCAACATCCGACCTCAACTGAAACAAAATGGAGTCAGTCCATCTGTATGAGAACCTATAAAGCTAGGTTCACCTCTCCACTAACTCAACAGAATTTCAGACTTAGTAATAGTGCCAGTTTCCCAGGTTTTGCCATGTGATCAAATGAGAATCTGGTGATATCATATAGGGACCATCGATTTAGAGGAACACTCACACTTTGGCACTGCCCAGCATCCTCCAAGCAAAAGGAATGATTCGGAGTGCAATATGTTGCAGGAGGTAACGTCAAACCTCATTCTGTCATCTATGGTTTGTGACTGAGGCAAGTTTCTTTATTTCACCACACCTGAGTTTACTCAACTCTGCAAGCTCTCATACAGACCAGCTATGGAATAACCACACACTGGCTAAACCAAAATTAACTTCCCCAACATATAAAGTATAGGGAGAAATTAGGGGTAAGTATATTAATCAATATCAATAATCCTCAACTCAATTTAAAATAGGATTTATTCACAGTATCATGTAGACAAAATTTAAATGCAAACAAGCATGTCATATATATACAATTTCTCAACTATATTTACTCATAAGTGTATTTAACATTTCACAACTTGATCAACTGCATAAATGAATCCCATCCACAATAAAAATCATTCATACATACACATATATCTATCAAGTACTTCCTCACACATCAATTCCACATGCATCAATTAAAAACAAAAAATATAAGAAATACCCACATACAATATATATTCCATAAGAAAAGCTTCTAATCATGTAAATATTTCTCTTAACAAAGGGTTACATTGATTTGAAATAATATAAAGTATATAAGAAATTCCAACTATCAACTAGAAATATCACTCCAAAAACCTATCCAATTTCCAAGGAAAAATATTTCTGCTCCAAATTCCAAAGGCTTCCGACATCCAACAGAAAATTGAGAAGGCATTTGACAAAGTTCCTCATGAGAGGCTTCTAGGAAAAGTAAAAAGTCATGGGATAGGTGGTGATGTCCTTTCGTGGATTGCAAACTGGCTAAAAGCAGGAAACAGAGAGCAGGATTAAGTTGACAATTTTCTCAGTGGAAGGGAGTGGGCAGTGGAGTGCATCAGGGATCTGTACTGGGACCCTTACTTTTCAATATATTTATAAATGATCTGGAAAGAAATACGATGAGTGAGATTATCAAATTTGCAGATGATACAAAATTGTTCAGAGTAGTTAAATCACAAGCAGATTGTGATAAATTGCAGGAAGACCTTGTGAGACTGGAAAATTGGGATCGAAATGGCAGATGAAATTTAATGTGGATAAGTGCAAGGTGATGCATATAGGGAAAAATAACCCATGCTATAGTTACACAATGTTGGGTTCCATATTAGGCGTCTTAGTGGATAACACATTGAAATCGTTGGTTCAGTGTGCTGCGGCAGTCAAAAAAGCAAACAGAATGTTAGGAATTATTAGGAAGGGAATGGTGAATAAAACGGAAAATGTCATAATGCCTCTGTATCGCTCCATGGTGAGACCACACCTTGAATACTGTGTACAATTCTGGTCGCCGCATCTCAAAAAATATATAATTGCGATGGAGAAGGTACAGAGAAGGGCAACCAAAATGATAAGGGGAATGGAACAGCTCCCCTATGAGGAAAGACTAAAGAGGTTAGGACTTTTCAGCTTGGAGTGTTGCAGTCTGGGAAGCTGCAGTCCAGGTATGAACCCTTGAGCCGAACTACCCTGTAGGCAGAGTAGGTCGGGAGGCGGAGCCACAGGCAAAGATCTTCACCCGGGAACCAGGAACCCCCCAGGAGGAGCCCGTAGGGTCCTAGAACCTTGGGACTTAGGTGCACAGTAACAGTCTCTATAGAAAGAAGGCCTGGGCAAGGAGTGAACCACAGAGTCCAGGAAATAGGGAGCTGGAAGGCCAGCTAGAGTCTCAGGCTTGTGGTAAGGAAACAGTCTGTGAGCAGGCCTGGAGTCTGTAGTAAGCTGTGGAGTGGAACAGCGGGTTAAGCAGGAGCAAAGTCTGTAACGTAATAGAGACTGTAACCAGCTGGAAGCAGGACCGGAGTCTGTAGCGTGCTGTAGGGCTGAAGCAGGTGGTGAGCAGGAACGGTGCGAACCCCGAACAGGCTGGTCAGCCAGAAGGAGCAGTCTCAGGAACAGGCAAGGTCAGTGGCAGGCGGCAAGCAGAAGCTGAGTCGGGCACAAGCTGAGGTCAGTGGCAGGCGGCAGGCAGAAGCGGAGTCGGGCACAAGCTGAGGTCAATGGCAGGCGGCAGGCAGAAGCAGAGTCGGGCACAAGCTGAGGTCAGTGGCTGGCGGCAGGCAGAAGCAGAGTCGGGAACAAGCTGAGGTCAGTGGCAGGCAGAAGCAGAGTCGGGAACAAGCTGAGGTCAGTGGCAGGCGGCAGGCAGAAGCAGAGTCGGGCACAAGCTGAGGTCAGTGGCAGGCAGAAGCAGAGTCGGGAACAAGCTGAGGTCAGTGGCAGGCGGCAGGCAGAAGCAGAGTCGGGAACAAGCTGAGGTCAATGGCAGGCGGCAGGCAGAAGCGGAGTCGGGCACAAGCTGAGGTCAGTGGCTGGCGGCAGGCAGAAGCAGAGTCGGGAACAAGCTGAGGTCAGTGGCAGGCAGAAGCAGAGTCGGGAACAAGCTGAGGTCAGTGGCAGGCGGCAGGCAGAAGCAGAGTCGGGAACAAGCTGAGGTCAGTGGCAGGCGGCAGGCAGGAACGGAGTCAGGAACAAGCTGAGGTCAACTGGAACGTAGAACAGCAGAAGCGCAACTAAGAACTACTAGCAATAGTGACCCTCGTTGCAAGGCAATGAGTAGGCGGGTGAACGCTGGTTAAATCAGGCTTGGGGCGTGACGTCGTTAAGCCAGGCGGGGCCAGACTTCCGGCGGCCATGCGTCCAAAGTGCGCGTCCCTGCGTGCGAGGCATCGGGGAGATGATCAAGCAATGGCGGACGCCCGGATGACCCGCGGGAGCGGCGTTTCCTCCAGAGAAGGTGAGCCCCAAGCATCGCAGATAGAGGGGAAGCGGTAGAGACCACAACATGGAGAAGAGACAGCTGAGGGGGGATATGATAGAGGTGTTTAAAATCGTGAGAGGTCTAGAACAGGTAGATGTGAATCGTTTTTTTACTCTTTCAGATAATAGAAAGACTAGGGGGCACTCCATGAAGTTAGCATGTGGCACATTTAAAACTAATCGGAGAAAGTTCTTTTTTACTCAACGCACAACTAAACTCTGGAATTTGTTGCCAGAGGATGTGGTTAGGGCAGTTAGTATAGCTGTGTTTAAAAAAGGATTAGATAAGTTCTTGGAGGAGAAGTCCATTACCTGCTATTAAGTTCACTTAGGGGTAAATTTTAAAAATTTGCGCGATCGCGTACTTTTGTTCGCACACCAGGCGTGAACAAAAGTATGCTGGATTTTATAAGATACGCGCGTATCTTATAAAATCTGGGGTCGGCGCGCGCAAGGGGGTGCACATTTGTGCAACCTGTGCGCGCCGAGCCCAGCGCGCGCTGCCTGTTCCCTCCGCCCTCCCCCCCCGGCCCTATCTAAACCCCCCCCTTACCTTTGTTGGCAGATTTACGCCTGCTAAAAGCAGATGTAAATCTGTGCGCGCCAGCGGGCTGCTGGCGTGCCATCACCCGACCCAGGGGCTGGTCCGGAGGCCTTGACCATGACCCCGGGCCGGCGCCACGCCCCCGGGCCCGCCCCCGAAACACTGTGTCACGCCCTCGAAACGCCGCGTCATTTCGGGAACGCCCCCTCCCCGCCCCTTTTACGAAGCCCTGGGACTTACGCGCGTCCCGAGGCTCTGTGTGCGCCGGCGGCCTATGCAAAATAGGCGCGCCGGCGCGCGCAGGGCATTTAAAATCCGCCCCTTAGAGAATAGCCACTGCTATTACTTGCAACGGTAACATGGAATAGACTTAGTTTTTGGGTACTTGCCAGGTTCTTATGACCTGGTTTGGCCACTGTTGGAAACAGGATGCTGGGCTTGATGGACCCTTGGTCTGACCCAGTATGGCATGTTCTTATGTTCTTAAAACCATGAACTATTTTAAAAATCATAAGATCTGAAAAAGAGACGCGGGTCTCATGACTGACCATAGTGAATTTCAAATTCACATTGAAAAGGTTCAAACACAGTAAGTCCTGGTTCAAATGCCAGGATTCTTCAAACGCACTCATGAGGAGATTGCTAAATCAGATGCGATGGTGGCACCCATTGCCTTGCCCAGCATGTGTTGTAAAATTGCCGATCAAAATAAATAATGTTGTTTTTTTTGTCAGAGCACTTAAATGGAAGTCGAAATGCGGTTTGGGAGTTCTCGCTGTTCTAAAATGTATGTGACCACGTGTGTAAGTGCTTGTTGTGGAATACTCTTGTATAGGGCTTCATCGTATAAAGTCACGAACAGTGAGCCAGATTCTTCTTGAATGCACGGCGACAGAGATCAAAATATATATAATGTGTGTGTGTGTATATATATATATATATAGTAACCCAATTATTAGGCAATATTGTACTTCTTATTGTGTCTATTAAATACTAACACCAACAAACACTCCCTACAGAGTGGAGTAAAAGCACAATTATTATTTTTCAAATTCCTCTTTTATTAGATATTTGAAAAATCACACACAACAAGTTAACAAAATTTGAAACTCTCATAAAATTACAATGAATCTTCATATTACATCAATGCATCATTAAAATCAACACTCATTCATACACATCCACACCACATTTATGCATATATATTCCCAATTTGTGCAAAATTTGCATTTAAATATTCCAAGCAGAAATTACATAATATTGTCTTCCTTCTAATTATTCACATTTATGTAAATTTTCTTTATATTCACAATCTCAGCGAAAATTACATGGTACCCACTATTTATATTTGTAGTTCTAATTCATCCCAACTCTAATTGGGATGAATTTGAACTACAATTAGATGATTCTTTGTAACTGGACTATCTTAATACATTTTTGACTGCTCAAGTAGAGCAAAATAACTCTTGGGGAGGGAGAGGGTTGGAGGCAACAAACCATTTCTGCAGTCGCGCCCCTCACCCCTCTGTTGCTGCTGCTGCTGTCTGGGGCAAAACGTTGATGATGCCATGGCCCCACTGGCCCACCCCTTACCATGTGAGCAGTACCTCCCCCTCAGGTTCAAACAGGGGGATTCAGTTTGCTAGAGCCCCGGCTCCATCAGGGTGGTGTCTGGGGGCAAAACATAGAGGGTGACAGTACAAGAGACTCCAGCAACACGTGTGAAATTCCCCAGGGCTTTAAGGTTGCTAAGCGCAGAAGAAGAGCAGCGATTACTTCATGTATCACTTGGCCACATCTGAAAAATGGTGGTGCCAATAAAGTTACGTGAATCTAGAGCGAGGCACCGGAGCCAGCAGCAAACGCTAAGCTCCCTCTCACGGTCCCGGATCGCCTCCACCTGACAACCCCCCCCTCCGCCCCAACCACTTCCGCTCCGATCTCAGCCAATAGGAGCGCATGTGGCCGCACGCCGGTCGGCTTCCCTGGCAACGGTCGCTGGGCAGCCCCGCCACGTCCCTTTCGTGGGCGGGAGGCAGTGAAGTGGCTCAGGGATGGTGAAGCAAACGATTCAGATCTACGCGCGCGTAAAGCCCACCAAGAAGCAGACGGGGGTAGGTAACGGAGGCGGGCCGAACTCAGGCGCTGCCAGCCCCACCAAGATGCAGTCTTTAGTTGTTTACTCTTAACAGATGCAAGTTTCATAGTTTGGGGGGGGGGGGGGGGTGGGGTGTTGTTAGTACTTAACTTTGCTGCCCCTTCCTCTGATTCTTTCAATTTGCTCCCAAGACAAAATGCTTGAATTCAGCCTCGCTCTGGCTCTTTTTTGGGAACCACACCAAGAGGGGAAATCCTAAAATGGGGTAGCGGTTTGTCATTGAATGGGCCTTCCACCCTACCCATGTTGCTTTCTTTTTTAATCTTTAGTGCTATGACCTCTTCATTTTTCCTTGCAGATAACAGATTCTTAGCCTCTGTGGCGGTTTCTGGCCCCATGAAAGGTATGCGGAAGCCTTGGGAAAACCCTTCGTATAGCCATCTTGCCTCCTGGGGCTGATAACCCATTAAACCGACCTGTAAGCTATGTATGTTAATGGGGGGTCGGTGCTCTGTATGTGGGATGGTACCGCCCCTTGTGCATTTTGTCTGAGGGTGGCCTGCACCGCATCCCATGCAGGCGTGCCTGAATTTGCAGGCAGCAGCGAATCTGCAAAAACCAGAGTTGAACAGCCGACAGATGGGAGCCCCCCCCCCGCCCCTGAATCTAGTGGCTTGACCAAACCTTTGCCCTTGACGAAAGGGCTGACCTTGGCGAAATGGGAATCTGCCAGGAAAAGTGTGTTGGCGAGGTGTTAACCATGTATTCGGATGGCATGCATTACCAGCGAGGCCAGGGATGACCTCCTGCGCCGGTCTGTAAGGTGCGATTTTTGAGAGCCAGAGATCAATATCTTTGCAATCCCAGTCTAAACTGGGGTTCACAGCCATATTCCTTCTGAACTGCTCATCATGCTCTGACCAAGCCGTACCCCCGTAAGTGCGATACGCACCGCAAATAACGTCTTGGTAAGCGAATAAAGAACAACACTTTTCAGGGTATTTCTGGCCTATAATGGTTGACAGAATTCTGAAACCTGCTGACCAATTTGCTAGCGTTCTAGCGATGAAGGGTTTGTCCCTAGCTGATAGTTTGCACGCTTCGTGGCATTTGGGATCGGAACCTTCCCCCTCTTTCCTGAGCAACTCGAATATATCAACATATTCACTGCGCCATATTTTCTCTTTTATTGCTTCTGACACATGCGCAGTTAGTGAGCCAACGGGACATGTGTATTGTGAAGCGTTATTGATGTTCATGGCTGCATGATGCCCATTTGTCCCTACCTGACACACCGTTGTTCCAACGGCTGTAGCTGTGGCTGGGGTTTGTGGCACAGGTAAAGTTTCCCCCATGTGTCGTCCTGACTGCCCTGTTTCCTGAGTAACAGGGTTTTGTGGTGGTCTTGTGTTAGAATTACCCTGCCCGTGCCAGGTATCAAAAATTGCTTTCATAGCAGCAAAAATATCATTAGGAGTGCCTTGTGGCCCCAGCCACACTTCGCTGCCCTTCGTTAGCGGTGGGTAACCGGGCTGTTTTGGGGGAACCTGCGCATTAGCCTGGCACAGGTTTAGATCAGGGTACGCACAGTTCTGTCCTTCTTGCGGGTGCCCGTGTTGCCCGACAGCTGTCTGGTCACGTGATGGTGGATGGGCGCTGCCAGCTGAACTGTTGGTGCTGCCCGCTGAACCTTGCTGTGGACCGATGGGCACTGAGCCATACTGCAGGGGGGACAGGCTGTCGGTAGGCGTTAACGCAGCCAGCATTGACTTCACCCTGTCCGTGCCATGGACAGCAGCCGCTGCCAAGGTTTGGTCCATGAGCCGCCGTAGCTCTCCTTCGGTTCCCATGCTGTAGCTCGTTTGTGGCGGTGCTGCCTGTGTCGGTGCTGCAGGGGTGGTGCCCCGTGGAGGGGGCTGCTCCGGAACATAGCAGCCCAAATGGCTGATGCTATGTGGTTGTCATCTGTTTGTTAATTTTCTCTTCTTATTCCTCTGTGTCTTGGTCTTTTTGTCGACCTCTGGCGTTGCCGCGAAGTTTTCTTGCAGTTTTCTTGGCTTCCGCCGTGCTCGCTTGGCTGGAGCCTGAGCCTGGTCCGGCATAAGTGTGGACGGGCCGGAAGCCATAGGAAACTGATTGGTAGACCTGCTGTGTAGACATATAAATTGGTTAGATCCCAAACTGGGGGGGAGGGCATATGAATTGGTAACCCGACGTATAGTAGGTGGGGGGAGGGTTGGTGATAGTGGTGAATGTGAGCAGTCAGGGCAAGTTTGGGGGGGGGGGGGCTGGACGGGAATAGGATGGGGGTGGGGGCAGCTGAGGAAGGTGAGGGGCGGCCAGACTCCGTGGGGAGGCGGGAGTGCCGGCGCATGGGGGGGGGGGGGGCATGGGGAGTAAAAGAAAAGTAATAGTAAAAGAAAATCCTGAAAGTCCATGTGCTGACCTCCCAAAATGGCCGCTGCCATGTGCTGACCTCCCAAAATGGCCGCTGCCATGTGCTGACCTCTGCTGGCAAGCCCTTACAATAAGAACCACAATACCATGCTAAGATGTAAGCCGACCTTTCATTAATATTTTAATTTACTTTGTATAGAGCTGCATAGCGCAGCCTAAATCTTATCTATCAAGCTGAGGGTCCTGTACCCCTTATAATTCAGTATAAACGTGCACATGGGACAGCTGTCCCTTTAAATGGTAACCGAATACTAAATATCACCTTTAGGATTCATATAAAAAACATCCTGTTAACCTGGCTGAGCACTCATAGACATATCATCAGAATTCCCAACTACGGGATGCTGGCTACTTTTTAATTGTCAGATTACTTAGGTATAACAAAGCACATCCACAGGTTGTTGAGGTAGCATGGCAGACATGAAGCCTGCCCACTTCCTAGCAATTTAGAGAGCGAGGGGTAAAGCAATACATAGAAAACGTCGATTTTAAAGTAAAGCAAGCCTACAAGATCAGTGCTCTAACCACTGAGCTACCAAGCCTGCTACTGCCAGCCATGTGCTCTAACCACCTATGCATTCACCATGTGCAGACCCCTTCCATGGCCTTTCTTAAGAGGCTACAAGTGAAAGATAACCAGCCCTGCACTCGCTGCCCTTTCAATAAATACAGCAACCAGTAATGCAGAGCAAGCATTGTGCTGAAAGCCAGCCATGAGTTCATCAAATATATATATAACAACAGGTAAAGTGTGGCCATGTGCCCATGGCGTTTCACTAAGTATATATTAGTTAAAATATATATAACCAGCCATGTGCTAAGGCATTTCCTTAAATAAAATAACATTCCAGGCAGAAGCAGCCATGCATTCAAAGCCTTGTCATTAAGTAAGGTACTGGTAATGCAGAGCCAGTTCAATGCAAGAGGGGGGGGTGAGCATACACCTTCCAGACCTTAGCAGCACACAATTACCATTAATATTCTCAACATTTTGCCTATAAGCCGCAAAATCTTTGTACTTTACCCAATGATGTAATCAAAGAAATCGTTCCTGCTCCTTTAACTGATCTGCTCCTCTTACAGCACAGCCGTGCTGGAGGCAAAGTGAAAGTGAAAGCAAAATTGCTGTAGCACAGCCGTGCTGAGATCAGCCCCTTGCTCTCCATTGCAGGCCGCAAATGTGCTCCCCCCCACTACCTCTAAGTACCTGAGCTCCGAGACGCCGCCTTCTTTGTCTCATTGGCTCCTGCTCCGTTTTGCACTGGGGCCCACTAATCCTATTGTCCTGCCCTTTCCCCACCTAGCCCAGCACACCCTTGCGCTGTGCCCCCCACCCCCTCCCCTTGTCTACAGCACGGCTGCCCAGTTATACGGCCCTTGCCTCAAGAGGCAGAGAGCCTCCTTACTTCATGTATCACTTGGCCACATCTGAAAAATGGTGGTGCCAATAAAGTTACGTGAATCTAGAGCCAGGCACCGGAGCCAGCAGCAAACGCTAAGCTCCCTCTCACGGTCCCGGATCGCCTCCAACCTCCTTTCCTCTACCTGACAAACCCCCCCCCCCCCCCTCCCAACCACTTCCGCTCCGATCTCAGCCAATAGGAGCGCGCGTGGTCCGCACGCCGGTCGGCTTCCCTGGCAACGGTCGCTGGGCAGCCCCGCCGCGTCCCTTTCGCGGGCGGGAGGCAGCGAAGTGGCTCAGGGATGGTGAAGCAAACGATTCAGATCTACGCGCGGGTGAAGCCCACCAAGAAGCAGACGGGGGTAGGTAACGGAGGCGGGCCCAATTCAGGCGCTGCCAGCCCCACCAAGATGCAGTCTTTAGTTGTTTACTCTTAACAGATGCAAGTTTCATAGTTCGGGGGAGGAGGGGGGGGGGTGTTGTTAGTACTTAACTTTGCTTCCCCTTCCTCTGATTCTTTTCAATTTGCTCCCAAGACAAAATGCTTGAATCCAGCCTTGCTCTGGTGTCCCTCTGGGGGGGATGCCTGCAGGTCCATGAACTCTTTCGTCGTCTCACCTGTGGCTTCAGAGTCCCTCAGCACTGAGGATTCCTTCCCCCAACCCCCGGCCTGGTTCCCCCTTCCAGAAGGACGAAAAGGCCGGAGTCTTGTAAGCTGACAAAAAACCCCCAAACAAAATGCACAAACTTGTGAGACCCCCCACAGGCCTCTTCTTTGTGTTCCTTTGTCTGTAGTAAGACTTCGTTGTAGGTTTTACATCTGAAGAAAAATCCAGGGGGAAAAAAAGAGAGCTCTCATTAGATCAGGGCTGGCTTTAGGGATGTGTAATCTGAGTGACCACTCGGGGTTTCTTTTATCCAGGGGCGCTGCTGTGGCTTCAAAGAGACACCACTGACCTCAATGGTGGGGGTGGGGGACCCCTGTCATAAAGGGTATCATTCCCAGTTTCTGCACGGGGTGCCGATGGTGTTAAAGCCACCCCTGCTATAGATCATTTGTTGAGCCCATGGGTGCCAGCCACTGTTCCCTCTAAGCTGTGCGCATATGTGCGTGCACACAGGTCATAAATCCTGTGCACACAGCAAAACATAGTGCTCACAAGAAATCCCAATATTATTTGCATTATACTGGCTTATAGCTCACAAATTTGGACCCAACTTATAAAAAGTTGTACAGAAGAAAATTTTTGTGCACATAGCCTTTCAAAAATTTGAGGGAACAGTATCAGATCTATGGGTGCTTGTGTATCCCCACTATTGATTAAACCCCTTCAGTATGTCCAGAGAGGGATAGTGTGTGTTGAGTTTAGTATCTTCAATGATTTTGAAAAGTTGGCTCATATAGTTCAGCCCTTACTGAACTGGGTACAAAGATGTTAAATTGAATCCAGTAAGTATGGAGAATGGCTCATGGATTCACTTTTATCTCATACTACCTTTATATACCACGGAGGAAGGTGGTATATAAGTACAGTGTTGAAACCGGAGAGGCTTACTGCCATATGTTGAGGATATATCAACACAATAGAAAGGAACAGTAGCAAATACTAGTAGACAAAACTATAACCCATTTAGAAGTGTGTATTTTCAGCATCAGCAAGCCAAGAAGACATGCTAGACCTCTTTTAAAAAAGAGGTTAGCAGGTCTTCTCAATCACTCACCTATTTGGCACAGATTGGGTGCGAAAAGTATCAATTTCTCAAGTATTTTCAATTGCATATAAAAAAAATTAACAATAAATGAAATCCTTCCTCTGGAAAGTGGTAACACAAAGACATGTGTAACATAAAAATTAACCCAACCCCGATGTTAGCTGGTGTTTTGGACAATCTGCATCAGGGGAAACTTTTTTAATAGTGTATCGCTCCGTAGTATATTTTCCGATATCCAAATGTTCAAAGAAGTTGTTCTGACCCAGCTGAAATGGTATAGTATTTAAAGGTCCTATACAGGAAGTGATGTCATATCTCTCCAGTCTTGAACTGTCAAAAACAGAACTTTATTAGAGCCTAGGAGAAAACAATATAAAGAGCAGAAAATAAACGGTATAATCAGAAAAAAAAACAAGTTAGCTTACCGTAAATGGTGTTTTCTGTAGATAGCAGGATGATTTAGCCATGCTGTCTGGGTGACGTCATCCAGGCGTTACGGGGCAGAGCTGTCTCTCTAAGCTTGCAGAGCTTTTCTCCTGTGCGGCTGTGTGGCTCTTCCCATGCGTCTCATGCAAGTTTTCTTAGTTGATTATTAAGCAGATTCATGCAGAGTATTTATTTATTTAGATATTTTATATACCATCGTTCCATGTAAAGATCATAAGGTTTTACAAAAGTAACTTTCATAGCTATGTATCAACACATAAAGACGGGTTACAGAGGTAGTAGTCGTCAATAGGCTTTGTCTGAATTTCTAAAGATCTAGGACTTTAGGCGAGAGGTACAGAGTATATAGTAATACAGCAGATTTCACATAAAAGCCAGTTCAATGCATTGGGGTTCTTACATTCACTCATTAAATTTATACCTCATGTTTTAATTGAATTCTTTTTTTCTTTCTTATTATTGTTGTTCTCTGCATTCTGATTATTTTAAGTTAGGTTGTATGCATTTTTGAATAGACATGTTTTACCTCACTTTTAAATCTCTTTCTATCTGGTATCAAACGTAACATCTCGGGTAGAGAATGCCAAAGTTTAGGGCCTGCGATGGAGAACACATGATCTCTTACTTGCGACAGATGTGTGCTCCGTATTGTGGGAACAGTCAGTAGTCCTTTATTTAGTGTTCGCTGAGGTGTGTATGGTTGTAATGTCACACCGATCATACTGGTGTCACTGGAGTGAATAATTTTGAATATTAACGTTAATACTTTAAAATAGATTCATGATTGTACTGGTAGCCAGTGTAGAGAAATCAGCCAGGGTGTAACCTGATCAAAATCCCTAGTTCCTAGCAGAAGTCTTGCAGCTGCATTTTGTAATAATTGTAATGGTTTTAGGGTATTTGTGGGAAGAAAGAGTAATAAAGAGTTACAGTAGTCCAGGTTTGCGAAGATTAGAGTTTGCAATACGATGTGGAAGCCTCCAAAGATTAACCAGTTAAAAACCTGGTTATTCAACCAAGCATTCACTTAATCCCTTCCTAGTCTCTGCACTCCTACCAGTTTCCATAACTCCATCCATTTAACCTTTATCCTCCTAACATTCCTATAGCTATCTCTGGTAAACCCAAACATTATACGTTGTCATAACAATTTGCTGCAACCACTAGGGCTTTTGACTGTCATACAGTTTTTGTAAATATATTATGTAATATAGTTGCTATCTCAACAAAGTTGTAAGTTTGCTGTATCCTTCCTGCTATTACTCTCACTTGCAGGTCGATACTGTAAGACCGCGGGAGAGCGGACGAACGCCTGCTCTCCCGGCGCGCACACCAGCCCTTCGCCGGTGCGCGCGATTCTGTATGTAAATTAGGTGACGCGGGAAAAACGGGGAAAAGGAGGCTCTAGGGACACTAGCGCGTCCCTAGCGCCTCCTTTTTGAGGAGGCGCTAGGGACGCGGTGGCTGTCAGCGGGTTTGACAGCCGACGCTCAATTTTGCCGGCGTTGGTTCTCGAGCCCGCTGACAGCCACGGGCTCGGAAACCGGACGCCGGCAAAATTGAGCGTCCGGTTTTCGGCCCGACAGCCGCGGGCCGAATTCAAATTTTTATTTTTATTTATTTTTACTTTTTTTTTACTTTCGGGACCTCCGACTTAATATCGCTATGATATTAAGTCGGAGGGTGCACAGAAAAGCAGTTTTTACTGCTTTTCTGTGCACTTTCCTGGCGCCGGAAGAAATTAGCGCTGACCTTTGGGTCGGCGCTAATTTCTGAAAGTAAAATGTGCGGCTTGGCTGCACATTTTACTTTCTGTATCCCACGCGCATACCTAATAGGGCCATCAACATGCATTTGCATGTTGAGGGCGCTATTAGGTGCCGCGGGTTGGACGTGCGTTTTCCTCCCCTTACTGAATAAGGGGTAAGGGAAAACACGCGTCCAGAGCTGGCTAACAGTGTGCTCCGTCGGAGCGCACTGTACTGTATAGACCTGTTGGTCCCTTAGACCGTTCCGCATTCTCTCCCCGTTCCTTATGATCCCCTGTTAATTGTAACTTTATCCTTCCTTTCTCCCTACTAGTTTTTTGGTTTCCCAGTTGTATGTGAACCGATGTGATATTCATTTGAATCTCGGTATATAAAAGTTATAAATAAATAAATAAATAAATAATATATGCAATTTGGCGTAGCCTGTATTTATTAATTTATTGATGTGTTTTTTCATAGTATGGTTCTCATCTAGCTGGATACCTAAATCCCGTACTTGAGAGTGAGTAATTTGGAAATTACCCATGCTTAGGCCCGTTAGTTTAACCATTGTAGCGTTTCTACTTAACCAAATGACTTCAGTCTTTTTAGGGTTTAATGTTAGTTTGAGTTTTTATAGCTCCTGCTGTATTGCTTTCATGTAGGTTGAAAGTATGGATCTTGTATTCTTCAGTAATTTGGAGAATGGAATATAGAACTGCATGTCATCAGCATACAAGAAGAAAGTAATTCCTAAGCCCGCCAGTACTTTTCACAGTGGGAGCATACTGTATAAATATTGAATAGTGTTGCCAAGAGGGCTGAGCCTTGAAGTACACTTGTATCAATATGAAAAGTATCAGATGTGTGGTTGCCCAATTTGACTTGGAATGTTCTGTTAGATAGAAAGGAGGAGAACCATTTGTGAACACTGCCATCAATCCCAATGTTGCTCAGCTGATGGCATAGCAAGGTATAATCCACTGTCTCAAAGGCGGCTGTTAAATTGATTAGCACAAGAAAATAGGAATCAAACCCTTGTAAAGCGGAGTCCATTAAGGAGAGGAGTACAGTCTCAGTTGAACGATGTTTCCTAAATCCATATTGATTAGGGAAAAGGATATCTTGTTCTTCCAAACGATTCACAAGTTGAGATAACATGGCTTTTTCCAGTACTTTTGAAAGAAAAGACAAGTTGGATATGGGCCTATAGTTGTCCCAGTCATCAATTCTGCGGGTTTTGTTTTTCAGAATTGGTTTTATCACAGCTTGCTTTAAGCCAGGTGGTACAATTCCTTCTGAGAGCAAGAGGGTAATTAAGGTTTTGATTATAGGAGTATTATATTGTGCAGTAGAAGAGGACCAGGAGGCTCATCTGCATACTGCTCCCAGCATCCCCCAGGAGAGGACTCCAGAGGTCACAGCAAACGATCCAGGGTTTAATCCCCACAGCCCCAGCTTCCAGAGGCCCCACACCCTTTGCACTAGAAGAGGACTGGAAGGCTCATCTGCATACTGCTCCCAGCATCCCCCAGGAGAGGACTCCAGAGGTCACAGTAAACGATCCAGGGTTTAATCCCCACAGCCCCAGCTTCCAGAGGCCCCACACCCTTTGCAGTAGAAGACGACCGGAAGGCTCATCTGCATACTGCTCCCAGTATCCCTCGGGAGAGGACTACAGAGGTCACAGCAAGTGATCCAGGGTTTGAACTCCACAGCCCCTGCGCACACATGTTATAAAATTGGGCGTCCATGTGCGCGCGCACACAACCTTATAAAATCTGCGCCAAAGACTATTGTAATACTATTTATTGTGATCCTCCTGGCAAACCTTTGGGTGTTTTTGAAATTATGTAAAATATGGAAGCCAGGTTAATTTCACTAGTTTCTTACTGGATACACATTATCACAGTGCTTTACAACCTCCATTGGCTCCCAGTTGCCTAGAGAACAAAATTTAAATTGATGACACTGGTTTTTCAAACAATTTATAATTGAGGCCATGTCAGCATATTGCTCCCTGGCTCCATGGACACACTCAATTCATTCAAAGAGATCAGGAGGCCACAAAGGGGATTTACTTCACTTACCTCCCATTCTCATCTCCAGAGCAGTATCTCCATCAAGGATTTCGGAGCAAGGACTTCACCTGGAGATGCCAGACCCAATATTTTCCATGGTGCCACTGGTTTCCATGCATCCACCAGTCCAGTTGCTCCAGGACGGGACCCCCTCCTGGAGTCCACAGGAAGCTCCTCAGCAAGATGTGTCTATACTGATTTCGGAAGATGTCTCTTCCTCCCTCCTCCTAAACTCCTGGTTAAAAGACACAGTAGCCCATAGACCAAGTAGCAGAATTGGGGAAGACTTTCTTTATCTCACTGGCAGCTAGGGACAAGGAGGGCACTCTTTAACCTCTCCTGTCTAGAGTGTTGGATTTGAACCCCAAGGGGGAGTCCCTCTCGCCTCTACACTACGGAAGGTCCCATCAGGAATCCTATGGTGGAGTGTAGTCCCTGCCGTTTCTCTCACTGTGGGTTCACCCAGTCTGAGAACATGCCCTAGAATATTCCTCTTTGAGATGACAGAAGACCTTGCCCTGATCATGTGTGTCATCATCATTGGGGTCCTGGGTTAAATTGGAAAAAGGATCAACAGGGATTCCCTCTGATCCCCTACCTGATCTTCCAGAACACGTTTTACTGCCAGGAGACTTCTCCTATTCCATGTTCTTGGATAACTTGGGGAAAGCTCTGGAGTCATCTTTTGCAAGAACAAGGACCTCTGCACTTGAAGTCTTTAGGTTTCTCTGGATCATGGAAACACCAGCTGAACCTGCAGTGATCCTGGTGCACTCGATCCTGTGGGATTTACAAATAAGAATGTGGGAAATCCGGCATCTTGCCCCTCCAGTAGCCAGGAAAAAGGACCTAAGGGAAAGAGTTCAGCAAACCTCAGGGTTTGAGTAGTCCAGCTACTGCACCAGTCAGTTGTAATGGAATCAGTGATGAAATAGGCAAAGAAGACAAGGATTATCTCCAGCATCCCACCAGGGAAAGAGCCTAGATTGTTGGACAACTTCAAGACAAAGCTTTTTCAAAGCTTGATTCTCTATGTAATTTTACATGGTGCAGTACTTACATGATTGCATCAAGACACTGAAGCCCCTATTGGAGTTGGGGAAAGGAGACCAATCAGCATCTCCATAGGCTCGTTGAGAAGCAGAAGAGTGTGAATGTCATTTCTTTCGCTCAGTGTACAAATTGTTTTATATTGCAGCCAGATTGTTGGCAGCAGCATTGGAGCATACCAAATGTCTTGATTAGGAGCCCTTAGTCTGCAAGAAGATGTGCCTCATAAGTTGGCAGATGTTCTTTGTTCTGGGGAAAACCTGTTTGGAGACAAGCTCGGAGAACCAGTTGTCAAAATCAATGAGCAGTGTTTTCCCATCCAGTCTATCTCAACAGGTTCTGTGCAACCATCTTTGAGACATCCTTCATTTTTAAGCATTCCTACTTCCAGTGATGCCCTTTCTGCCAATTCCAGTGATATCGTGAACCACCTGTGCTTCCACAGCAACAGCTTCTGGCTCACAGTCAACATGAGAGATGTTATCTGAAGATGTTGCAACAAGTCCAGCCCAAACCTGTGCTTAAGTTTTGACTGGCCTTGACTTTCAGGCCTCAACCTGTGCTATAGGAGTGTGGATCCATCTTTAACCTGAAGGAGTGGTGGAAGAACACTAAAGACCATTGGATTCTCAAGATTGTGGAATCTGATTACCGTTTGCACTTCTGCCTTTCAGTGCTACCCCATTTTTCAGCCCTCAATCTAGATCTGTCTTGCTCAACTTAGTTCCATCTTGAGGTAGAATTGCTTCTCATCCAATGGATGATAGAACCTGTCCCTCCAGACCAACGTAGCAAGGGATTCTACTCCTATTGTTTCCTAATTGCAAAGAAATAGGACAAATTGAAGCCTATCATGGATATCCAAAGTCTGAACAAGAGCCTGTTGTGGGAGAAATTCAAAATGAACTCCCTCCACACCATCCTGCCCTTCATTTAAGCAGGAGACTGTCAATTTATAAACCATTGTGATCTCTACATGGAACGATGGTATATAAATAATAATAAGTAGGAGAACATCACCCTGGTGTAGTAGGAAGTGATCCTATAGCAAGGACCTGCTCTCCAGGTGATGTATTGTCCTCTCGCACTGAGGACAATTCTCCCAGGGCTACTGCCCAGGAGGGAAGGGTTAGGCTGGCCATCATAGTTGGTGATTCGATTATTATAAATGTAGATAGCAGGGTGACTGGTGGACGTGAGGACCGCCTGGTAACTTGCCTGCCTGGTGCGAAGGTGGCAGACCTCACACGTCACCTAGATAGGATTATAAGACAGTGCTGGGAAGGAGCCGGCTGTAGTTGTACATGTGGGCACAGGAAAATGTAGGAGAGAGGTTCTGGAAGCCAAATTTAGGATTTTAGGTAGGAAGCTGAAATCCAGAACCTCCAGGGTGGCATTCTCTGAAATGCTTCCCGTTCCACGTGCAGGTCCCCAGAGGCAGGCAGAGCTCCAGAGTTTCAATGCGTGGATGAGACGATTGTGCAGGGAAGAGGGATTCAGCTTTGTAAGGAACTGGGGAAACGTTTGGGGAAAGGGGATATTTTCTGAAAGGATGGGCTCCACCTTAACCAGTGTGGAACCAAGCTGCTGGCATTAATTTTCAAAAAGGAGATAGAGCAGCTTTTAAACTAGAACAAGGGGGAAAGCCGACAGTCACTCAGAAGTGCATGGTTAGGAGAAATGTATCCCTGAAGGATACTAATGAAACAGGAGAGTTAGGGCACCCCAACAGAGAGGTTCCATTAAAAGCAAACATAGTCCATGTGCCTATATGTAAAAAATCACCGAAGCTAATGATTTCCAAATTATCCCTAACAACTGAAAAGCAGGTTGTTAATACAAACAAAAAACACACTTTGAAATGTCTGTTTGCCAATGCCAGAAGTCTTAAGAAGTAAGATGGGAGAGTTAGACTGTATAGCAGCAAATGATGAGATTGACATAACTGGCATCACAGAGACTTGGTGGAAGGAGGATAACCAATGGGACAGTGCTATATCAGGGTACAAATTATATCGCAATGATAGGGAGGATCAACTTGGTGGGGGTGTGGCACTTTATGTCCGGGAGGGTATAGAGTCCAAAGGGATAAAGGTCATACAAGAGACTAAATGCTCAGTAGAATCTATATGGGTAGAAATCCCATGTGTGTTGGGTAAGAGTATAGTGATAGGAGTATACTACCGTCCACCTGGACAAAATGGTCAGATAGATGATAATGCTAAGAGAAATCAGGGAAGCTAACCAATTTGGCAGTGCAGTAATAATGGAAGATTTCAATTACCCCAATATTGACTGGGCAAATGTAACATCAGGTCTTGCTAGAGACATAAAGTTCCTGGATGTAATAAATGATTGCTTCATGGAGCAATTGGTTCAGGGACCAACAAGAGAGGGAACTATTTTAGATTTAATTCTTAGTGGAACGCAGGATTTGGTGAGAGAGGTAATGGTGGTGGGGACACTTGGCAACAGTAATCATAACATGATCAAATTTAAACTCATAACTGGAAGGGGGACAATAAGTAAATCTGCAGCTCTAACACTAAAGTTTCAAAAGGGAAACTTTGATAAAATGAGGAAAATAGTTAGAAAAAAACTGAAAGGTGCAGCTGCAAAAGTTAAGTGTTCAACAGGCATGGACATTGTTTAAAAATACAATCCTACAGTCGCAGTCCGTATGTACTCCACACATTAAGAAAGGTGGAAGGAAGGCAAAACGATTATAGTCATGGTTTAAAAGTGAGGTGAAAGAGGCTATTTTAGCCAAAAAAACATCCTTCAAAAATTGGAAGAAGGATCCATCTGAAGAAAATAGAATAAAACATAAGCAATGCCAAGTTAAGTGTAAAACATTGATAAGACAGGCGAAGAGAGAATTTGAAAAGAAGTTGGCCGTAGAGGCAAAAACTCTTAATAAAACCTTTTTAAAATATATCCGAAGCAGGAAACCTGTGAGGGAGTCCGTTGGACCATTAGATGACCGAGGGGTTAAAGGGGCTCTTAGGGAAGATAAAGCCATTGCAGAAAGACTAAATGAATTCTTTGCTTCTGTGTTTACTTATGAGGATGTTCCGGAGATGGTTTTCAGGGGTGATGAGTCAGACGAACTGAACAAAATCATTGTGAACCTGGAAGATGTAGTAGGCCAGATTGACAAACTAAAGAGTAGCAAATCACCTGAACTGGATGGTATGCATCCTAGGGTACTGAAGGAAATAAAAAATGAAATTTCTGATCTATTAGTTAAAATTTGTAACCTATCATTAAAATCATCCATTGTACCTGAAGACTGGAGGGTGGCCAGTGTAACCCCAATATTTAAAAAAGGCTCCAGGGGCGATCCGGGTAACTATAGACCAGTGAGCCTGAATTTAGTGCCTGGAAAAATAGTGGAAACTATTCTCAAGATTAAAATCGTAGAGCATATAGAAAGACATAGTTTAATGGAACATAGTCAACATGGATTTACCCAAGGGAAATCTTGCCTAACAAATCTGCTTCATTAATTTGAAGGGGTTAATTAACATGTGGATAAAGGTGAACCGGTAGATGTAGTGTATTTGGATTTTCAGAAGGTGTTTGACAAAGTCCCTCATGAGAAGCTTCTAAGAAAACTAAAAAGTCATGGGATAGGAGGCAATGTCCTTTCGTGGATTACAAACTGGTTAAAAGACAGGAAACAGAGAGTAGGATTAAATGGTCAATATTCTTATTGGAAAAGGGTAAACAGTGGAGTGCCTCAGGGATCTGTACTTGGACCTGTGCTTTTCAATATATATATAAATGATCTGGAATGGAATACGACGAGTGAGGTTATCAAATTTGCGGATGATGCAAAATTATTCAGAGTAGTTAAATCACAAGCAGATTGTGATGCATTACAGGAGGACCTTGCAAGACTGGAAGGTTGATCATCCAAATGGCAGATGAAATTTAATGTGGACAAGTGCAAGGTGTTGCATATAGGGAAAAATAACCCTTGCTGTAATTACACAATGTTAGGTTCCATATTAGGAGCTACCACCCAGGAAAAAGATCTAGGCATCATAATGGATAATACTTTAAAATCTTCGGCTCAGTGTGCTGCAGCAGTCAAAAAAGCAAACAGAATGTTAGGAATTATTAGGAAGGAAATGGTTAATAAAATGGAAAATGTCATAATGCCTCTATATTACTCCATGGTGAGACCGCACCTTGAATACTGTGTACAGTTCTGGTCGCCGCATCTCAAAAAAGATATAGTTGTGATGGAGAAGGTACAGAGAAGGGCAACCAAAATGATAAAGGGGATGGAACAGCTCCCCTATAAGCAAAGGCTGAAAAGGTTAGGGCTGTTCAGCTTGGAGAAGAGACGGCTGAGGGGGGATATGATAGAGGTCTTTAAGATCATGAGAGGTCTGGAACGAGTAGATGTGAATCAGTTATTTTCACTTTCAAATAATAGAAGGACTAGGGGAAATCCATGAAGTTAGCAAGTGGCACATTTAAGACTAATCGGAGAAAATTCTTTTTCACTCAACGCACAATAAAGCTCTGGAATTTGTTGCCATAGGATGTGTTTAGTGCAATTAGTGTAGCTGGGTTCAAAAAAGGTTTGAATAAGTTATTGGAGGAGAAGTCCATTAACGGCTATTAATCAAGATTACTTAGGGGCGGATTTTAAGAGGCCTGCTCGCCTAAATCCGCCCAGATTTAGGCGAGCAGGACCCTGCGCGCCGGTGCGCCTATTTTACATAGGCCTACCGGCGCGCGCAGAGCCCCGGGACTCGCGTAAGTCCCGGGGTTTGTCGAGGGGGGCGTGTCGGGGGCGTGGACGGTCGACGCGGCATTTTCGGGGCGTGTCGGCAGCGTTTCGGGGGCGGGCCCGGGGGTGTGGCTTCGGCCCGGGGCGGTCTGGGGGCGTGGCCGTGCCCTCCGGACCCGCCCCCAGGTCGTGTCCCGGCGCGCTAGCGGCCCGCTGGTGCGCGGGGATTTACTTCTCCCTCTGGGAGGCGTAAATCCCCCAACAAAGGTAGGGGGGGGGTTAGGTAGAGGAAGGGAGGGGAAGGTGAGGGGAGGGCGTTAGCGAATTCCCTCCGAGGCCGCTCCGATTTCGGAGCGGCCTCGGAGGGAACGGGGGTAGGCTGCGCGGCTCGGCGCGCGCCGGCTATACGGAATCGATAGCCTTGCGTGCGCCGATCCAGGATTTTAGCGGATACGCGTGGCTACGCGCGTATCTACTAAAATCCAGCGTACTTTTGCTTGCGCCTGATGCGCCAGCAAAAGTACGCCAAATCGCGCGGTTTGAAAATCTACCCCTTAGGGAATAGCCACTGTTATTACTTGCATCAGTAGCATGGGATCTTCTTAGTGTTTGGGTAATTGCCAGGTTCTTGTGACCTGGTTTGGCCTATGTTGGAAACAGGATGCTGGGCTTGATGGACCCTTGGTCTGGCCCAGCATGGCAATTTCTTATGTTCTTATGCCCTGGATCTGAATGATGCATATACTCACACATCCATCCATTTATTTATCCAGCACTCTCATTGGCAATACCTTCGTTTCATGGTGGATTCTTCTTACTACCAATACAAAGTACTGTCCTTTCAGGCTATGTGTATCTTCACCAAATGCCTAGTGGTAGTAGCAGCACATCTTCATTGCTGGGGGGGGATGGGGGTGTCGGTGTTTTCCAATTCTTGGAAAACTGGCTTATGCTTGGTCTTCCCAAGCCAGGGGTATTGCATTCACTGCAAAAGATGATGCAACTTATTCGGTCACTGGATTCATTGTGAACTTTGCAAAATCAAACCTTGTCTTGACCCAAAGAATCAAGTTCATAGAGACATGAATAGACTTTCTGGAGGAGAGAGCATTTCTTCAGGCGGAGCAAGTGTGCTGCCTTCAAACCTTGAGCAAAGAATTATACAGAAGCATTAAGTCCCAGCCATGTAAATGTTGGTTGTCCTCAGTCACATGGAAGCAGCAGTTCATGTGGTTTACTTGATCAACTTTAACATGCAGATTCTTCAATAGGGCTTCTGCATTCAGGGGATCAGTTGCTTCGGCCCTTGTCATGCTCGGAGAGGACATGGTGGAAATGAAGGGGTAAATCCAATGATGGTTAGACCCGAATATCCTAGAGATGAGGGCCCCCCCATTTTGGTTTCTTCCCCATCATGAACAACCCGACATGCTCTGAAATTAGGGTATATGTTCGAATGTTGGGCTTGTGTGCACCAAGCGGATTTTGAAAACTGCCAGGATACATGCTTAAATGCCGCTGCGTGCATAAATGAAACATTTCTGAAAGGGGGCATGCAGGTGGTCTGGGCGGGGCATGGGTATTCCTCGATTTCATCATGAATTTAGCATATAAATACTTATGTGCACTGGCATGTGCCGGGTTCCCCTCCTGCGTATCTTTAACTCCTTCTATGAATGGCATGTAAGTAGTAAAAGAAAAAAGTCTAGGTAGATCAGCAGGGTTTTAAAGGTTGGGGCTAACAGGGGAAAAGGGAGGCTATTAAACTAGGGGGTTTGGAAGTCCTATCCCTTAACTAGGCGAACTGGGAAAACTGGCAATAGCATAGGTGCATGTGGCTTTTAAAATTCCCCCACTTATGTGGTAGAAGCGGCATTTGCACATACGTCCACTTAAAATTGAGCGCATATATGCACATGGTCAGGCTATTTTGTAACATGTCCGCATCCCTAGGTGTGGGCTGATAAATGTGTGTATATGTGTTAGGGATGTGCAGAGGGACCGCATACGTTGCATTCGGTATTCATATTCGTCGGGAGCAGATACGTTGCATTCGGCAAGGGGGGCCCCCAATACGTTCATGCATTCATTCTTATTCGTTTCCCGGCTAAAATTTAATTAACTACAACCCCCCACCCTCCTGACCCACCCAAGACTTACCAAAACTCCCTGGTGGTCCAGCGGGGGGTCCGGGACCCATCTACTGCACTCTCGCCGTTGACTGTCAGTATTCAAAATGGCGCCGATAGCCTTTGACCTTACTATGTCACAAGGGCTACCGGTGCCATTGGTCGGCCCCTGTCACATGGTAGGAGCAATGGACGGCCGGTGCCATCTTGTGCTTCTACCATGAGACAGGGGCTGACCAATGGCACTGGTAGCCCCTGTGACATAGTAAGGGCAAAGGCTATTGGCGCCATTTTGAATACTGGCAGCCGACGGCCCGAGTGCAGGAGGTCACTCCCGGACCCCCGCTGGACTACCAGGGACTTTTGGCAAGTCTTGGGGGACCCTCCTGACCCCCACAAGACTTGCCAAAAGTCCCTGGTGGTCCAGCGGGGTTCCAGGAGCGACCTCCTGCACTCTGGCCGTCGGCTGCCAGTATTCAAAATGGCGCCGATAGCCTTTGCCCTCACTATGTCACAGGGGCGACCAATGGCACCGGTAGCCCCCGTGACATAGAAAGGTCAAAGGCTATCTGCGCCATTTTGAGTACCGGCAGCCGACAGCGTGAGTGCAGTAGATGGGTCCCGGACCACCAGGGAGTTTCGGTAAGTCTTGGGGGGGGGGGGGCGGGTGTCAGGAGGGTGGGGGGTTTGTTTAAATTCGCTCCTTTAGATGGCCGAATAATTTGGTGAAGATTCGTTGTATTCGTGGGGAATTGCAATATGTTTCGCTTCCCCACGAATACAACGAATATGGCCCTATACGTTGCAGATTACCAATACGTTGCAAATGAATGCACACCCCTAATATGTGTGCCTGCACACTGGTTTAAAAGTTACCATCTTAGGTCCTTTCCGAACTCAAGGAACCTGGTTGTCAATAGAATGGCTGTTTCAGAACAGCCTTTTGGAACTTCAAGCAATCAGACATGCATTAAGAGCTTTTTCACACCACCTTCAGGGAAAGAAAATTTGAATCCAAAATGACAATCAGGTAGCAGTAATATATGTCAACAGGCAAGGAGGCACAGGGTTATGGACCCTTTGCCAAGAATCTCTAAGAATTTGGAAGTGGGCTTGCAACCACAAGGTTGTCTTATTATAAACTGCCAAGAAATGTTTTCTATGTTTCTATGTAGGTTCACATATTTTTTAAATAAATAAACCTATCTTCCCAACACAATGGTAGATCGCCTTAGTAGAGTGTTTCGTCTTCACAAATTGTCTCTAGATTAAGCAGTGGCAAACAAGTTATTGAATTTTTGGGGTTGCCCTTTGATTTGTTTGCATTGGAGGTCAACAAGAAGGTGGAAAGATTTGAAACAAGTTCAGGTCCATTCTGTATGCTTTTCTGCTCAGATGGGATACAGATCTACTATACACTTTTCTACCACTTCCACTGGTGGCCAGAACAGTGCAGAAAGCGCTCAAGGATTGGGCACTCTTGATCCTCAATGCTCCAGCATGGCCCAGAAGTGTGGTTCTCATACCTTGTCCATTTCTCAATCCATCCTCTGATCCTTTTGGGATCTGATCCAACTTTAACTCAAGAGGACAGTCATCTATGTCATCTGAACCTTTCTTTTTTCAACTTGATGGAGTGGATGTTGAGCACTCGTTAATCACTTCACCGTTATTGCCCAATGAAGTTGAGGACATTGTGGTTTCTGCCAGGAAGCCTTCAACTAGAAGCGTTTAAAATTTAAATGGAAACTATTATTTTGATTGGAAACAGGATGCTGGGCTTGATGGACCCTTGGTCTGACCCAGCATGGCAGTTTCTTATGTTCTTATGTTCTAAAGAAAGCTCTTTGGACCTGTTTGATTGCGAGTCAATGGTGTTGCTTTAGTACTTATTTTCCCTCTCCTCCACGGGGCTCAGTATGTCATCAGTCAAAGTGCATCTCCATGCCATAGTGGTTTACCATGTTCAAGTGGATGGCAAACCAATATCCATATATATCCTTTAGTGTCAAAGTTCATGAAGGGCTTATGACATATGAGACCTTTGGTAGCCAAGCCACTAGTGCCATAGGATCTCAATATAGTATTGCACAACTCTGAAGCCTCTTTACGAATCATTAAAATTGATTTCCTTAAAGTTTCTTGCATTCCTAATTCTGATTACATCAATTAGAGGGGTCAGTGAGTTTCAGGCATTGCTACATTACTCACCGTATATGTAGTTTTTTCACAAGAGTAGTGCCCCACCTACACCCCAAGTTTCTGCTAAAGTGATTTCAGCTTTTCATCTGAATCAAGCCATGTGTTGCCCATGTTCTTTCTAAGACTTCAATCATACCAAGGGGAGAAGGCACTACATCCACTGGACTGCAAGAGAGCCTTGGCTTATTAACTGAAGAGAACTCAATCACATCGTCAGGCTTTACGACTTTTTGTTTCTTATCATCCTAGTAGACTGCGCATAGCAGCTGCCAAGTGAAATTGGTCCAACTGGCTAGCAGACTGTATCGTATGTTGCTATACTCTGGCTGGCCTCCAAATCACAGACTGTCACGACTTATCAAGTGAGACTCATGGCTACCTTTGTGGCTCATTTGAAGACATTTGTAAAGCTGCAGTTTGGTCATCAGTTCATACCGTCACAGCCCAATACTGTCTGGACAATCTATCAAGAAGTGACAATACCTTTTGAGCAAGAGGTTTGTGCAGCCTGTTCACCCAGTCATCCACTCTTCATGATGGGACTGGGTTGCTTTTTTAGTAATTGTTCTCATTCAGCCTTGCTTGTTGACTGGAGAAAGCAAATTTGCTTACCATAAATAAATGGGGTTCTCCATAGAGAGCAGGGTGAATTAGCCATGCTTAATACATGCCTGCCTACCTGGATGGTTGACTAATGAGCTAAAGCTAAGCTCTACAATCAGCTGAGAGTCTCATAAGGCAGCGCTGGTGTGGGAACATCCACACATGCTCAGTTAGAGCAAGAGCTCTGTGTGCTGAGGGAAAAGAGTCTGTTCAGTGCTGTTGGATGACATCACTCACATGTTGTGGCTAAGTCATCATGCTGTGTATGGAGAACCCTGTTTACAGTTAGCAAACTTGCTTTGTTTTGTTTGTGATTGTGAATATTGATTGTGTATTGATACAGCATGTTTATTTTACATTTTATATTGATATAGCTAGTTTATTTTAAATTATGGATGTTGTGGTATAGCTCACAAGGAGCAAATACTTTGGGCTGCAGGTTATACATATTTAAAAATAAATAATAAATAGGAAACATTTATTTCCCCTGCAGTTTCTGTGTCCCATGCAGGATCTTCCATTGCACTTCATCTGGAAAGTGCTGTTTTTCTGGTGGGAGTGTAAAGTCTGCCCATACTGTAATATGCCAGCAGACATATGTTGTGCATATGCTGTAAACCGTCGGCAACATGTTTCCTAAATGTTCCAACTTCTTTTTGGCTTTTCACACATTTGTTTTCACTCTTCATCTTCAAAGGCTTTGCTCAGCTATAAATGCTGGTGAGGATGAAGCTCTGCTGTCTCTAGAAGCAGCAGAATTGATTCAAAGGAGAAATATTTCTTTCTGTTAGGATTTTGTTCATGGGTTGTAAATGGAAGTCCTTGGTGCAATGACATTCCATATCCGTGTTAGGACTTATAATGAGATCCTAGTGCTACCACTTAACATTTCTTTTTTTTTTTTTTTTTTTAACCACTTAACATTTCTGTAGAGCTATACACAGTGCCTTACAGATACATCAGAGTTTGTCTCTGATCCATGAACCTTACAGTCTAGTTGAGATGCACAGAGAAGACCATTTCTGGTAATCACTTAAGTAAAGCTTTTATTTGGGCCTAAACTGTCAATTATTATAATCTTCCTTGAAGTGACGAACCAGCAATGAAAAGCAGAATAAAAATACTAATTTAAAATTAAGTTATTACAGTAAAGCAAGTCATGACCAGTAAAGGCCCGCTGTTTACTGTGATTGCTCAGCTTATTAATTTGCCTGTTCTTGGATCTGATGCTTTCTTTCTGTGTAGGACATTTTCATAAGGTTTTTCTTTTTTTTTTTAGGTGTGTTAAACACTGTGGAGCACATTTCTAAGTGCATCACTTAGCAGGTCAAATGTTGACTTCCTAAGTTCAAATTTTTAGCCATAACCTAGTGCGGCCAGGTTGCAACTGAAAATAGGCTTACATCTAACTGGTCCAATTTGGATTGGGTATGTTCAAGCTTGCAATTGATTCATCTAAATGTGGGCACCAAAGTTAGCCCTCTGGTGCTACCTGGCTGTCTTTCTATCCCTGGGCCTGCCTATATTTTAGGGACCTAAATCTAGTTGCAGAGAGGAAGGAAGTATTAAAAGAAGAGGTTTAGCTCGCTGTTTTCTGAAGTTAGCTAGCCAAATCTATAGAAAATTCTCATTCTCCCATGGACCTATTCACAAATGATTTTTATCTCATTTAGTGTCTATGGAAAAAATCTTGAGCAAATATTTATTTGTATTCACCTTTTATTTTAGCCTCACAACTTGATATTAACCAGCTCCTTACCTGAGTTCACAGCTCAGTTATTTTTGGTATTCATGCTTTATGCATGCCAGTTTGATAGTTGTGTTTTGTTCTTATAAGGATTGTCATAGGAGCTTCCCAGTCTACCTAGATTCATTATGGTGGAGATGAATAAACAGAAGAAACATTCAGAAACTTCCAAGAAAAATATTGCTTCTGGACTCAACCAAAGATTAGAACAAAAAAGATGTAGTTAATAGAACACATTTTTCTTAGTAAAATCTGAGAAAAAAATCAGGGAAACACCTGGATGCCTAAAATTCAGTACCTGGAGCTGGCATGGGCTAAGGAGCTGATGCTGCAGTTAGGCTTTGGCTGAGGAGAGTTGTCACCATGGCTGGGTCCACAGCCAACCCCAAGAAGAGACACTGCAACAGTTCCCTGGGCAGGTTTGGAAGCGAAGAACTGGTTTGGCTCGATACTGAGGTTTCGCTCAACCCAAGTGAGTAGGCTGACGTCCCGATGTTGAGGTATAGAGCTGTGATGTCAACAGATGCATGGCAAGACCCAAAAGTGGCAATGTGTATATGGTGTCTGTGGAAGCAAAGACCATAGTTGTTGCAGTTCAAAGGAGTGAATTGCTGGCTTGAATGGTGAGGCTGCAGGTAGTATCCCAGATTAGGTACCTCTTGCAGAAACCAGATCAGCTGAGAAGAGTGGGATTGTGGCTTTGGTACTTTGGATGGTCTATCGAGATTGGCCTCAGTTTGTGGGGTAAGCTCTGGATTTTCTTTCTTAGTCTCTGTTTCAATTTTGGGCCTGACTGAGAAGCCTCCTCTCGTTCGACCATAACCTTGGAGAATATCTGGATTGCCCTGGTCTCGCTGGAGAAGTTGGTTTCTTCTTTGGGTATTATTACTTTATTCACATCAAGGTACCGGCCCAAGAAACTACCTCAGGAATGCATATGAAGAAATTGAGAAGTTGGAATAATAAATGACCCAAGTGTCATCTGTACAGCTGGGATTAGTAGAGGATAAATCTGTGGTCTATTGGAAGATTGAAAATTTAGAGAATTCTACAAGACAGCTTAATCTCCATCTGTTGAACTTTCCTAAAATTCCCCTGAGCTTCTCCTTTAAATTTCTTCAAAAGGTACTTACAAGAGGTTTTCAGCATCCCAGGAGAGGCTATTCCATCTGCTAGCAAGATGTATCTCTTGCCATCTGGGAACAAATCTGGGTGGGGGGTGCAGGGAGAAGGATCTCCTCCTGGGAGTCTGATTTTATGTTTTTCCATTGAAATGTTTTATTGGCACAGATGAAATCAAAGAAAATATAGCCTTAAGACTCGTATAACAAAACTTAATAAGTATGTCCCATTGCTGTCAAATGCTAACAACTTTTAAATTTGAAATGTCTTTTCTGACCCTTATCCCTTAACATTCTTAGTAAACCAAGAGGCTTGCCGAGGCTCCAGTATAACTGTACGTCAGTAATACAAAAACGGATGCACAAAGGGGGTCAATTTTCAAACCCGCGCACGTGCGTGGTTCTGGCACGCACACATGGATGCGGCTGTTTTATAACATGTGCACGTCGGTGCGTGTATGTTAGAAAATATGATTCCCACGTGCACATGCGAGCCGGATTTGAATGTCCGCGTGTGCATGTGCGGGCAGGTGGCCTCTTCCATGAGCAATGGGGGGCGATTTGACAAAACAATGCTCAGCGATGGGAGTAGGGTTTTCCCAGTTCCCTCCCAGTCCTCTCCAATTAAGGAGTGGACTGGGAGGGAACTTACCTATCCACCTAACTACCCTTCCTACCTTTTCCCCTCTCCTCTCCTCCCTGACCCCTTACCCTTACCTAACTATTAGATTTTTTTTGTTTTTTTTTGTTTTATAACGTTACGCATACCGGCTGGCTGCCGGCGCACGCTTCCCCAGGACAGGGCCTAATTGCCGCTATCTGGCCTGCCCCGGCCCACCCCTTTGAGACAGGCCAGCACTTCTGCACATACCGGGGGATACGTGCGTGGCCGGGCCGTTTTTAAAATGCGCTGGGCACATGCGCGGCCCGGCCACATGCACAGTCTACAGTTTTAGTGCGCGCAGCGCTCTGAAAATTTGGGTGAAACTGTACAGAGGTTGGAATTAATTAGGAACATGGCAAATCATGAATGATTTAATACTAGACAAATTGCAGTTCAAAAAAGGCTCGCATATATCCTCAATTGCTGCTTTGTAACTATGAAGCAAAGCAGTCAGCTTATTTATCAGATAGACATTCCAAACTTTTAAAAACCAGATAGGAAGAGTTGGTAGATAGGTGTTTTCCCAGAGTATCACAATTTCATATCTAGCTGTCCCTAACACTTGGGTGACTAATTTGTCTTTAGAATGAGAAATATCTCCTTCCAGTAGACCAAATGGAAATCAGTGGATCATAAAGAAGCCTGACTTAAGAATTGTCCAGATAAACTCTTGCACAGCCTTCCAAAAGGGCACAATTATTTCACATCGCCTCCAAATTTATTTATTTTATTTATTTATTTAACAACTTTTATATACCGACGAACGTTGGGAACATCTCGTCGGTTTACACAGAACAGAACTTAGCAACAGGCTTTACAATTATTATAAATTGTAAATGTAGATCATTGCATCTTCTCCACGACAGCATCACCAGCATTCATCGTTAACATGCTGATATATTTTACTCCATCGATGTGGAGTTAAATACCATTAAAAATATATTTTGTAACTGTTTTCCACTAAGGGGGTCATTTTCAAAGGAGTTACGCATGTAAATGTGACACACTATCGTAGCAATTTTCAAAAGCTATTTACTCGAGTAAAGTGCACTTACTTGAGTAAATCCTATGGACAATTCAATGGCATATATTGTAGCAATTTTGAAAAGCCCACTTACTTGAGTAAAGAGTATTTACTCGAGCAAAAACCAGTTTTGCTCGAGTAAATGCTTTTTAAAATCTACCCCTAAAAGTGTGGAAATAGAAGTTTTATGCAATCTCATGCCTATATTTTCCTCAGTAACGGGCCGATAGAGTAAAAGTCGAGGGAGAGCGGGCGAGCGACCGCTCTCCCGTCACATGCACAGGCCACTCTCCTGTGCGCGCGATTTAGTATTCAAATGAGGGCCCGTGGTAAAAAGAGGCGCTAGGGACGCTAGTGCATCCCTAGCGCCTCTTTTTTGACAGGAGCGGCGGCTGTCAGCGAGTTTGACAGGCGACGCTCAATTTTGCCGGCGTCGGTTCTCAAACCCGCTGACAGCCACGGGTTCGGAAACCGGACGCTGGCAAAATTGAGCGTCCGGTTTTCAACCCGCGGGCCGATTTTTAAATTTTTTTTTTAAATTTTAAATTATTTTTTACTTTTGGGACCTCCGACTTAATATTGCCATGATATTAAGTCAGAGGGTGTATTGCTTTTCTGTGCACTTCCCCAGCGCCGGCAGAAATTAACGCCAGCCTTTGGGTAGGCGCTAAGTTCTGAAAGTAAAATGTGCGGCTTGGCTGCACATTTTACTTTCTGTATCGCGCGGGAATGACTAATAGGGCCATCAACATGCATTTGCATGTTGCGGGCGCTATTAGTTTTGGGGGGGGGGGTTGGCCGCACGTTTTCAACGTGCTATTACCCCTTACTGAATAAGGGGTAAAGCTAGTGCGTCAAACACGTGTCCAAACGCGGGTTAACAGTGCGCACTGTAATGTATCGGCCCGTAAGTGGGCCCCCTAACTCTTTCCTAAGGTTATATATGATGAGGTTTATTTTTAGGATCTTGTCTAGAAACCTCATATAATAATTCATTCCTTTTGTGGAGGCTGATGCATTATATAAAGTATCAAATAGCATATTTATTTAAAAAAAAAAGTTATAATCAGCAGATTTCAGATAAATTGATCTAAGCAGTATGACCTTGTAAAAGACTATTTTTAACCTGTCTTTGCTTGAGATAGTGGGAAACTTACAAATATTGAGGTCCATATTCAAAAGCCATTTAGACGAATAACATAATAGGTATCTATCTAAATGACTTACCTAGCTATATTTAGCCTTTATCCAGCTAAATTCTAGCTGGCTAATAAGTATGGGGCTGTTCAGGGGTGTAACTGAGAAGAGTTGAATTAGCCGGCTAAGTTAACTGGCTAACACTGATATTCAGGTGATTTAGCTAAGTCTGGTCGAGTCAAAGAGCTGACCTAAAATAGCTGGCTATATTCGAGTGTGGCTACACTGTTGAATATGCGTTCAAAGTTATCCGGATAAGTTTATATGGCTAACTTTGCTATTCGGACTGTGAATATTTATTTATTTAAAATATTTATTGCATCCTTCTGTAGTTCAGGGCAGGGTACAATAAAAACATACACAAGTATCAGTCACAAACTTCCATAACAATCAAACTTAAAAAGGCTATGTGACATTAAATGTCACCTTTAAAAGGTAAGTCTTGAGGGATTTTCTAAAAGTTTTTGGAGAGAGATCACATGATGCTGTGGTAAGAGCAGGTCATGCATTAGCTCTGCTCTTTGGGCCTACCCACCATCCGCCCTGAAAGAATATCATCCGACCTTAGTTGCCACTTTTTTTCTCTCTGTGAATTTGAGGGATAGCCCTGAACCTTATCGGGATGATTGGAGGCCGGGATGACTACGAAATCCACTGATAAAGACAAGATTAAACACTCTGACCCCAAGATGGCGGATTGGGAAGAGTACCGTTCAACATGTACCGTTCAATTAACCGACCTGATTTGATATTTATATCGAGAATGTCGGTATATAAAAACCCTAAATAAATAAATAAATAAATAAATGTGATACCTTGCATAACGGTGACCTAGTTGAAGTGGTAACCATGGCGGTGACCAAAATTCTGAACGTAAAGTTTGAGTAAGATTTTTAAAAGTTTGATGAGATAGCGGCTTCTGTGGATGCAGTTACATGGTGAGTGAGCTCCGTGGAATAAAGTGTATTGGATATGGAGGACACTGCACATGAGGTGGCTGCGACAGTTAAAGAACTGCAGGCCAAGGTAGCGTGGCTGGAAGACCAAGCTGAAGATCTCAAAAATAGATCCTACAGGAACAATCTAAGGTTGGTAGGGGTTCCAGAGTCCATCACAGATGTGGAACTGTGGGGCTTCCTAGAGACCTGGTTAGTGCAGGAACTTTCTCTTGATCTTTCCCTGGAAACGGCGCCGATTTGAGAGGGCTCATTGCATGGGCCTGCACTTGGAACAGTCAGTGGTGGCTCGAGTTGTTCACGCTTGATTTTTAAATTTTGTCCACAAAATGGCGATCTTGCAAGCGAAATGACAGAGGTCAAAACCAAAAATTGGTGATCGCAAAATTTTAATTTTTCAGGATTTTTCTGTGAAGTTGATGGGCCTACATAGGGCTTTTTCACCTGTATGCATCTCACTGTATGAACGAAAGGTTCGTTTTGCCCTGCAATATCTGGCATAGCTGAAAGTGACTCATGGAGAGAAAACCTATTTTTTACAGTACACCAGGTGAGGCTCAACTCCTTTTGGACTCTCTGAATGGGGGCTGACAAAAGCAGCCCTACTGACCCTGATCGTGATCGTTGAGGCTGGATCCGTTGAGGATAACCTGTTTTTTTTGATGGTGATTTTTTCTATTCTTTGTATTGAGATGAATTAGCTCAACCGTAGGGTACAACACTATGTTTTGGTTAGTGGTTGCTGCGTAGTAGTAAACAAAGAGGAGATCAGTGTATAAGAAAGACCTTTATTGAAAATAGCCCGCGGCAGTATCTTTTGAACGCATACCGCAGTTTCTCGAACAACCAGATGGAATAGAAATGTATTTACAATCCTGAGAATTTAACAAAACAATGTGATCAAATTTATCCATGCTGGATTACATACTGACACGATCCAGACCACACAGGCTGCCACATCACTAAGGAATAACTTGATTATAAACGCTATAGACAAAGCAGAAGTACAATTTGTGGCACCAGCCCTGCTGAAATGCAGTAATTGCCCCTGAGGCAGCTCTTGTCAAAAGAGTGAAACTCGGCCAGAGTCGGGCTATTTTCAATACAGGTCTTTCTTATACACCGATCTCCATTTTGTTTACTGCTACACAGCAACCTTGGATCGGCTTCCGATTTGTTTTTTGGTTAGTGATGCTGTAATATTGATGGACCTGGTGCACAGTCCGTACTTCTGCTATTTTGCAGGCTCACATCTGTGGAAATGAGGACACCTAGTTTTCAAATATTTGACTACCGAGTACGTTGGAAAGTGTCCTATTTGTGCTTAGGACCTTGGTCTGTGGTTTGGATTTGGATACCTTCCTGGTATTTATGGGAGGGGAACCTGGGCATTTCTTGCATACAACCTGGAGAGACTGTTTATCACATGGATGTTCCTGTTTTTTTATTTATATGTTTGTTTGTTTTTTAATGCTTCATATTCCATTTGTTACAGCAGTTTACATCTGCGATGTGTGGTGGGTGGGTCCCATGAAATTCAAGGCGTGATTTCTTCTCTTTGGAGATGGGGGAATGGTCAGGGATGTGATGAGGTAGAGGAGGGGGAAGGGAGGGGGTTTGGAGAGGGTGAGTAGGGGTGGGGGGATGGTAAGTAGTGGAATAGGATCTAGCACAGTAAAGAGAATTTCTGGATCCCTGCTAAGAGATGCTTGGTATCTGGGGAACATGGCTTGGTGTTTTTTCTAGTTGTAAAAATAGGGTCCATCCTAGGTTTGGGGGAGGGACTCCTCTTATGGGTTATGTACCTTTTTCTTTTGATTCATGGGTTGGCTGTTGAATGCCTAAGGAAGGTTTTTGAGTGACTTCTTGAAATGTAACGGGTCTCGGATCCCCGATTAAATGTTCCAAGATTTTGAAAGCTTTGGCGGAACATAAGTTAGACATTGCTATTTATTTATTTATTTTTATTTAATTGCTTTTATATACCGGCATTCATTGGAATATATCACATCGGTTTACATTGTAATTAATGAAATAGTAAGACTAAGGTGTCTTATTATTAATACATTGAAAGTCACTTATTGATACATAGTAACATTGAAACACCTAACTTAAGAAGGTGACTAAATGTTATTTAAACACATTATGACATATAAGCATAAAAACTTGAGATTGAGGTGTCTTATTATTGATACATAGTAACATTGTAACATAGAAACGTAATAATATTCTTGAAACATCGAAACAATATGACTCAATAACTTTGATTGCTGAGAGGAAGGGGTATGAGGCTCTGTTAGGGGGGATGGGAGGGAGTGGAGTTGGGAGGGGTGGGGGTGGGGGGTTAAATTAGACTGTGTTAGGTTTTTTTTTTTTTGTTTTTTTTTTGAATGATTGGGGTGATGTTTCTAGTCTTAGTTGGGTGGGCAACTTGTTCCAGAGGGGAAGGGGCCAGCTACGGAGATGGTGCGTTGTCTGGTAGAGGTGAGGTGAGCTAGTTTTGAGAGAGGGATGGCAAGCAGGTCTGTGTTTTGGGACCGCAGGTTCCTCTGAGAGTCATGATGGTTGATGGCTTTGTGCAGGAGTGTTAGGATTTTGTATTGTGATCTGTAGGTTACTGGGAGCCAGTGGAGTTCTTTTAGTATGGGGGTGATGTGTGAGAAGCGATTGCTGTTTGCGAGTGATATGGCTGCTGCGTTTGCAGAAGCTGGAGGGGTTTGATGGAGGAGGCAGGGAGTCTGAGGAGAAGGGATTTACAGTAGTCCAGTTTGGATAGTATTAGGGCCTGGAGTACAGTGCGGTAATCGTGATTGAATAGTAGAGGTTTGAGCTTTTTGAGGACTTGTAGTTTGTAATAGCCCTCTTTCAGGCCGATACAGTACATGTTGATGGCCCTATTAAGTATTCCCCACGATACAGAAAGTAAAATGTGCAGCCAAGCCGCACGTTTTACTTTAAGAAATTAGCGCCTACCCGAAAGTAGGCGCTAGTTTCTGCCAGCACCAGGAAAGTGCATAGAAAAGCAGTAAAAACTGCTTTTCTGTGCACCCTCCGACTTAATATTATAGCGATATTAAGTCTGAGGTCCTGAAGGGTAAAAAAAAAAGAAAAAAAAATTTAAAATGGGCCGGCGGCTGTCGGGCCGAAAACCAGACGCTCAATTTTGCCTGCGTCCGGTTTCCGAGCCTGTGGCTGTCAGCGGGCTTGAGAACCGACGCCGGCAAAATTGAGTGTTGGCTGTCAAACCCGCTGACAGCCGCCGCTCCAGGCTAAAAGGCGCTATGGACGCGCTAGTGTCCCTAGTGCCTCCTTTTACCTGTTTCTACCGCACCACCTCATTTGCATACTGTATCGCGCACACCGGCGAGTGGCCGGTGCACGCGCCGGGAGAGCGGGCGTTCGTCCACTCTCCCGCGTTTTTACTGAATCGGCCTGTTTGATTGTTAAATTGATGTGTTTCCTGAGATTGAGTTCAGAGTCCAGTGTGATACCAAGGTCTTTTACTTTGTTGGTGAATTTAATGTTTGGTTGGGTGGGTGCGATGTCTTGGATGATCTTTGTGGTGAGTTTGTTGGAGATGAGGAGTATTTCTGTTTTGTTGTGGTTGAGGGTGAGTGATATCTGGGTGAGGAGGATTTTTATTTGGGTTGAGATGGATTCCCATAGGGAAATGGTGTTTGGTATGTTTTATTTGATGGGGAGTAGAATCTGGATATCGTCTGCCTAGATGTAATAGGGGAGGTCCAGGCTGGAGAGGAATTTGCAGAGTGGGAGCATACATATATTGAACAGGGTGGAGGAGAGTGAGGATCATTGAGGTACGCTGTAGGGGAGAGGGAATTGTTTTGATTCACAGTTGTTGATGTGCACTTTGTAGGATCTGTTAGGTAGGAGCCAAACCATTTAAGGGTGTTTTCACATAGCCCAATCTCCATTAGTCGGGTTAGTAGTATATCGTGGTTTACGGTATCGAAAGCGGCAGAGATATCCAATAGTATCAGAAGGTAGGAGTGACCGTTGTCGATGCCTCTTAAGACTGTGTCTGTGATAAAAGGAGAGTCTCAGTGCTGAGAGATTTCCTGAAACCGTGTTGGGTGGGGTACAGTATATTATGGTTTTCCAGGTGTTCAGAGAGTTGGAGATTCACATGTTTTTCTATGATCTTGGATATGAATGATAGATTTGAGATGGGTCTGTAGCTTGCGGGGTCGGCGGGGTTCAGTTGTGGTTTTTTGAGAATAGGTTTGATTATGGCACATTTCAGAGCTTCAGGGAAAATGCCTTGTTCAAGTGATGTATTTATTATGTCAGCAATGGGTTTGGTAATGAGATCTGGGATGAGTTTGAGAGCCTTGACTGGGATGGGGTCGAGGGGGTGGATGGCGGGGTTTATTTTTTGAATGATTTTTTTAACTTCAGATGAGGCAACAAGTTTGAAGTTGGACCAGGTGGGAAGAGAGGTGTTGTTTGGGGTTGGGGTTTCTTTGTTTGTGTAGGGGTTGGAAGCAATCAGCTTTGTAATTTTATCTGAGAAGAAATGGGCAAGTTCTTCATATGTCTTTGTGTTGCTGTCTGCAATGGGTGAATGGTGGCTGGGTTGCGTAAGTTTGGAGACGAGGTCAAATAGGGCTCTGGGACTGTATTGGTGTTGATGGATTTTCTTTCCATAGAAATCACACTTGGCTTTATAGGTGTCTGTTCTGTAGATGTGGCGTAGTGTTCTGTATCTGTTGAGGTGGGGTGGGATGTTTTCTCTGCTTGTCTGAGTAGTCTTTTGGTGTTTTTCAGCTCTGGGTTGTACCATGGTGTTTTGTGGGAATTATGGTACAAGAAACGCATTTGAATGATAAAGAGCATAGTAAATTGGTCAGATGGTGAGGGGGGAAGCTCATTGGACTTCATCTGGCTCCAATAAAGTTGGGGTAGCTATTTGATCCATAAGGCCTTGACATTTCGGATCCATGATCAAATTAAAGATCCTGGAGGCAGATTTCTGATTCTTAGGGGCAATTTAAATGGGGAACCTTTGATATTATGTAATATTTATGCACTTAATGTATATGACCATGATTTTCTCAAAGTTCTTCAAAATGTGCAGGAGGAGGTCCTGTTTAATTGGGGGGGGGGATAATGGCTCTCAGTCTAGGCTTGATTATTTGTTGGCCTCATCATCCCTGTTTTCTCAGATTTATCAAGTGGTAATTGGACCCCTTGAAATTTCTGATCATGCTATCATATGGGTTGATTTTCATTGGGGATCCCAGAAGAAAGGGAGCAGGAGGTGGAGATTTCTTGCCCAGATATTTGGTGATGTGGGTTTTCAGGGAGACAACGAAAGCTGTCTTGCGAGGGGACCCAATTGGTTATGTGAGTTGGCGATGCAAGATGATGGATAAGAGAATACTTTTGTTGGAAAAGCAGGTAAGATGGGATAGGTTGGTAATTGCAACTTCTCCCATGCCTAGAACTAGAGCAGCTTACATTGCATCATGGGTGGCCTTAAACTCTCTACTAAACCAAAGGGCCCAGAAATCTGTGTTCTATTACAAATATCAATTATTAAAGTTTGGGAACAAAACTGGAAAGCTAGTGGCGTCTTTGGTCAAGTGCAGGAATGGGGTTAACCATATAGCAGCAGTTAGGGAGGGTAGTGAATTCCACAGATGGGCTTAGTAAAGTATTCTGGGATTTTTTTCATTCTCTTTATAGTAAGGATAAAATTGATGGGGAGATTAGCGCTGCCTTTTTTGAAAAAATGATCTTGCCTTGTTTAACAGTCCCTCAGCTGGAAGCTTTGAATGCACCAATCTCCCTTATGGAAATACAGGTGCAGATAGAAGAGGCTACTCTTTATAAAGCACTGAGTCTGAACGGATTTGGGGGAGAATTTTATAAGATATTGAAGGAACAAATTGATAACGGTGAAGAAATTCCCTTTTGATACTAATAGAGCTCTAATAATTATCCTGAAAAAGGGGAAAGATTTGAGGCTGCCAGAGTCATAATAGCTGATATCGCTGACTAACTATGATCTTAAGCTGTTGGCAAAAAGTTTTGCTGATCGTCAAGCCATCCAGAGGCCTACCTTATGTTCAAAATGTTTTATTAAGTGATACGAATATAAACAACACAAATGAACAATTAAAAAGCACAACGTCTGAACCGTTACAGAAAGTTGGGAACAACAACGAGGCCAAGAACCTCTAACAATTGATCACTTTGTTTCTTAAAGATCGATCCCCACCCTTAGGCCTCCCAATTCGCAACAGCCCTCTACTTGTGAGGGAACCCAGAGCGCATTGGTCCTTTGCGCCGCTGGATTAGTATGTATACCAAAATATAAATTGAGAGCTGTCCTGGTTCATCCCCTGCTAAGTTCCTCCCCCCATCCCCCCCAGAGATCTAAACCATATTATTATTATTATTATCTGATTACTCCAGTCTTAATTGTTCTTAGCCATTAAGTATCAAACTTCGGGCTCTATGCGGCAGGGTTTGAAGATATGGTTCCCATGTCTGAAGAAAGGAGCGCCGATGTCCAGGTGAGCTTCTAGAGGACAGATTGTCCAACTCCATTAACCGATGGAGAGTCGCACCACGTCCCGCCAGTGTAAGAGAATAACCTTTTCCCCCACCAAGCCAGCTCAGATGCCTACCTTAATCACAGGAACACAAACACAATATCACCTCAAGTCAATATTCTATTGATTTTCCTAGTGTTTTTCAAAAAGGAAAAAATCTCTCAACATTGGAAAGCAATCTATCAAATACAATTGTTTATCCACCAATGAGGCAAAAGAAATTTTTAGGGGAAGAAGAGGAAGGTTTCATACAATTTCATATCATCGCATCCAGCAATGTATGGCAATTTTAATCATAAACCGACCTCCTCCAACCCGTGAATATTTTTTTCTGCTTTTAACGTGATTACATTTTGTGAATAGGTGACTTAAAACATTTCCTTGAAATTATTTCCACCCACGATTGGGCTTTTTTGAATTTCTTGAAACTTGTTTAAGGAGCACCGAACAATTCTCAATAACGCCGACACACAATTCTCTCACATCCAATCTTACTGCAGGGAACTTCCCATTCACTTATCTGTGCACGCTCTAGATCTCAAGTCCATGTCCATATCCCGACAAGGCCTAGTTTCGAATCGTAGATTCTTCATCAGGGGACAGTAGTTCTAATCCAAAGTTTGAAAATGTTCGGCGTCTTCACCCACTTTAAACCGCTAAGTTAATGGTCGCCATTTTGATTTAAAAGCCCAGGCTGGCATCGATCTTTTATTCACGCAAAGCCACTTCATATTAAACCAATCACTGGAGGCGCTCAACAGCGTCATCACGTAGGTTGTACGAATTGATTCAAAAAAATTTTTTTACTATCTCCAACACCACCAAATTGACAAAATGTAATGAAAAAATGTGTAGGAAAGCCTCAATTGTTACCATAATCTTAAATCAAGGTATTCCATTCCAAATCTTCATTTAATCCCCTTGGGGATTGTGTACCCAAAGTGAAAATCCAATAGGCTTCCCTCAAATCCAACAAATGTTTGCGATCACCACCCCGTGAGGAGATTGTTACTTGATCTATAATGGTCCATTTTATTTGTGCAATAAAATGGAAGGGACGGTTGCAACATCCTACCATGTGACAGGGGCCAACTAATGGCACCGGTGGCCTCTGTCACATGGTAGGGGCTAAAGGCCACCGGTGCCATTTTGGTTACTGGCAGCCGAGGCCCTGGGAGTGGTAGATCGCTCCCGGGCCCCCACCTGGACCACAAGGTATTTTGTAAGTTTTATTTTGGGGGGGAGGGGTCGGGGCTGGGGGTGGCATGACAGGGGGCATGACAGTGGGGTGGCACAAGGCTGAAGGTGCCTAGGGTGCCCAATCCCCTTGCACCGGCCCTGTGTGGGAGGAATCCCTTGGTGTGTACCCTGTGCTACAGGCCTTTACCGCATCATCACTACGGAGAGACTTCTTCGGCATACCCCGCTCTGCGGACCACTACCGAATCTCCACGTCTGAGGTATTCCCTCTGGGTATTTCCCTCTGCTCAGACCTTGCTACTTTCCCTGCACCCCCCCACGCTCCTCGGGCTGTGCCTTTCTACCTCTCTAATAAAGACTCTATTCCACAGCTGTGTCTGACGTCCGCTGAGAACACGCCTCCCGACGGTGAGGCTCACAGGGCTCCTCCCTGCGGGCAGTACCATCTCTCACCTCGGCCCAGGACCCACACACCTACAAGTTATATCAGCTATATTGGCTGCTTTCACTGACCCTGGGCTATTGCCTAGAGTGCCACCTTGTGGGTGATGGCAAAGAATGGCAGCAGCCAACAGCAATAAGGTCTGACACCCATACAGAGCCATGAATGCTTTTAATCACTTCCTCTGAGCCATTAGCATTTTAAATCACTTCCTCTTCTTAGGCGCGTTCTTTTCAATATTTTTGTAAGTGGTATTGTGGAAGGACTATTGAGAAAGATTTGTCTGTTTGTGGATAATATGGAAATCTGTAACACTGTAGATATCCAGGAAGTTGTGAAAAATAAGAAGAATGATCTAGTGAAGCTTGAAGAATGGTCAAAAGTGAAGCAGATAAGATTTAATGGTAAAAAAAATGGAGGATCATGCATTTGGGCTGCAAAAACCAAACAGGTGAATTTTCAGAGGAGTTGTACATGCAAGTGTAACATACACTGTAGCAATTTTCAAAAGCTGCGTAAAGTGAATTTATGTGGGTAAATCCTATGAACAATTCAACAACATATATTGTAGCAATTTTCCAAAGACCACTTCTGTGAATAAAGTGTATTTACAAGAGCAAAACCCATTTTTTAGCATGCCAAGGCTTTTGAAAATCAGGCCCTAAGGGAGCAGTACAGTCTAGGAAGTGACATTTTTTAATGCATGAATCAAGAGCAGGATGTGAGGGTGATTGTATCTGATGATCTTAGGTGGCCAAACAGGTGATGGCAAAATCCAGAAAGATGCTTGGGTGCATAAGCAAAGGAACGGTCAGCAGAAAATTAGAGATGCTATTACTCCTTTATAAGTCTCTGGTTAGACCTCATTTGGAATAGGGTGTACAGTACTGGAGACCACACCTTTCAAAGGATATAAATAGGATGACATTGGTCCAAAAGGTGGCTACGAAAATGGTTATTGCATATGTAGCACCACCCCTATTGGCAAAACAGAACAAGCCAGACTGCGACAAATCCTGTACAAACATTACATGTTAACAGAATATCTCATCTCAGTCGTACATGAAAAACATGGACCATCACCAAATACAGACTGAGGACCCATAAATTAGAAGTAGAAATCTGCAGACCAAAACTGAACTCTTCTTTGCTCTACCATTTACCCCAGCCTCAACTGTGCCCTCCTGTTCCCTGCAGCTGCCTGGGAGGGAAAGGCTGGATTAGGGAGCAGACTTAAACATGTGAGATAGGAGAGAAATGATAGAGACTTTTAAATACCTCAGAGGTATCAGTGCACTGACGGTGGGTCTCTTTCAATGGGAAGGAGACTCTGGAAAGAGCGTTTATGGGATAAGGGTGAAAAGGGGACACATGAGGAGTAATCTTAGGAAGTATTTCTTTCCAGAGAGGGGAGTAGATGCATGGAGCAGCCTCCCTGTGGAGGTGGTGGAGACAAGGACAGTATCTGAATGTTAGAAAGCATGGGACAAGCACAGGGGATCTCTGTGGGAGTGGGAGGGATTGTAGATTTGGGCAGTTTTGTGAATGGGCAGACTAGATAAACTAAGTGGTCTTTATCTGCCATCATATTTCTGCGTTGCATGGGCACAAATAGACAGTCACACCAAATACTGCTTTTCACTATGGCTTTGTTTGTTTTTCTGTTTTTAGATTTCCTGTTTTTTTAATGGTTTGACTCACTTTGTGTCCTACTGCTGACAGGACCTGAGCTTGCAGCTTTGTTCTCATGGTTTAGCTTGTGATGCAGAGAATAGGAGGGGAGAGAGTGAGGCTGGAAAAGGCAGAGTAGAAAAGAGGTACTCTGCTCCCTAATCCAGCCTTTCCCCTCCTGTTGTTTCCCTTCCAGGCAGTTACAGGGAACAGGAGGGCACAGTTGTGGCTGGGGTAGATGGTAGAGCAAAGAAGAGTTCAGTTTTTGTCTGCAGATTTCCACTTCTAATGTATGGGTCCTCAGTCTGTATTTGGTGATGGTCCATGTTTTTCATGTATGACTGAGGTGAGGTATTCTGTTAGCATGTAATGTTTGTGTAGGATTTGTCACAGGCTGGCTTATTCTGTTTTGCCAATAGTGTGGTGCTACATATACAATGAGTGTTTTTTGCAGGGTTCTGTGTTATTTCACAGAGTGATTACAACACAATTTTTCATCAAAATAACACTATCACCTAGCCAAGGGAAAATGCAAAGAAATCTCTTAAAAAAACATAGAATAACTAAAATATTTAATTATACTTGTATCACTTTCAACAAAATATAAAAACTTTATAAACATTTATATAAATTCCAAATAAACATTTACAAATATATCAAAACCAACCGACATAACAATAATCTCCACCAACAATACATAATCTTATTGTTAGGGCCAACAATGTATAACATAAATAAAAAAAAACCCCAAAAACCTTAAATAACTAATAAGACAAACAAAAATGAAAAAAATAAAAAATACAAACAATCACAAATGCTGCATCATACAAATTCAACAGAGGAACAGTTCATAAATACCAACACAGATATTATCAATTCCTCATAGAACACTTCAATAAATGCCAAATCTACTTACAGACAAAAAATTACTATTGTTGATTGATCATGAAACACTCCCGAAAAACAACTCTTAAAAATGTTGAAGAAATTTGTCTCTGTGATGTCCCAAACAATATTGTTGCAACAGACTCAACACAAATGTCCATTTAACTCACATTCATCATCAGCATTAATTCATTACGCTGAGTAAGAATCTTTCTCTGACGGACTGACAGACAAGCCAAGATGGCAGTTCTGTCTGTCTGAATGGTGATGCTGCCTGCTGTTTTTCATGATAATATTGGATCCACACAACGTTAACAGCCCCTGAAGAAGCCGATTATTGATGAAACATGTTGAGCGGGTTGTAGCTTTTAAAGACTGTTGCATCTAAATGAATGGAGTTTGTAAAACATTTTTATCCTTGAAGACTGTTTTGATTCTTTGGATTGTGTTAAAATATCTTTGCTTGGGAAACCTTAAGGGGGTCATTTACTAAGCATTTTTCCCATAGACATAAAATGGGAGAAAACCTTTAGTAAATGACCCCCTAAGTTTGCAATGAAAAAATATCAGAGCTTGTATCATGGGTGCAAAATGAATGATACAGTATTTTGCAGAATTGTGAGTGCTGGGCCATCCATAATTCCGAATTTCCTGACAAGATTTTTTGTGTTGATTTCTATTTACTGTTCAGTGTTGCATGTTTTAGTCTTTAGAATAGGATTACTAGATTAAACATCACCTGAATAGCTAGAAAAGATAAAATGTTAATATAAGGGTAATATTTGGTTATTGACTGGATTGCAAAGTTAGCCAGATAAACTTATCTGGCTAATTTTGGAGGGATATTCAGTAGTGCAACTGCACTATTGAACATAAATGGCTATGTTAAAGATAGGCAGATACATTTATCTGGCTAACATTAGGACAGCTCTATTGCATGACCAGAGTTAGCCAGAGAACTTATCCAGCTAACCGGACTCCTTCCAGAAATGTCTCTGGAATACCCCTATGTTATCTGGCTATATTTAGCTGCCTAATGAGATATTTGGCAAACGTTTAGCCAGATGTGCCCAAAATATTCAGAAGTCAGCATTTAGATGGATAACTTCTAAATGCCTCTGAATATTGACTTCATAGTTGCAATTGATATAGTTGCATTCAAATGTTGTGGGGTTTTTTTGTTTTGCTTGTCTTCTGATATTTAATGAATTGTTTCAAAGTTTTAACAAACATGAGTGCTTACTATCCCCTGAAAAATAGGGGTGATAGTTATATTAAAAGATAGTCGTCACTTTCCCTACAAAAGAAGCTGGAAACTTAAGGGATCGGGGATAAGACCATCAGATGGACGAATGGAATCAGTGAAGCTGCTTTATTGTATCTGCCAATTTAACAGTATATTCATGTGCACACGTAACACCGCATAAATTGAGATTTCTTAATAGTTATGGGGACAGTTTTGAATAGTTCACTTTTTATCCGCATATATTAAAGTCTGCATTCAAAGGGAAACAAGGTGTGCTGTTCCTCTTTGAAGATTAGCAGCCTGAAAGTATCTGTGGGGTAAGAGAATGTGTGCACTTGTGAAAATATGAACTATTCTCTGGACTGAAATATACCCTGGATGTACATCTTTCTAACCTGCATGCTATGGTTCCTGTCAGGCAGGCAGATGAGGCCGATTTTCAGCCAAGTCACTTTCCATGGGCTCATGGTGATTTACTCGAGGAAACAGCTTTGGAAATGATCCTCTTTCTGCATAGATCTGTGCAGGAATCTCTGTGAATTCTGTCGTCTTCAAGAGTATGTTCTAGTCATTCTCTTCCAACCTGAGGAAGGAAATGGACCTAGTCAAGAAATGTATTGTTAGTCCAGAAAAAAGTATCAGCGTTGGGGTATAATTCTGTTTTAGAGTGCCTATGCTTTGCTGTCTGATTGATGAGAAGGGTGTCATACAGTTTTATTAAATATATAAAATCTTGGGTTTTAGTTTCTGTTTACCTGTATTTCCATTCCATCTTCAGGAAATGCAGGTGTTCTGGATAGAACTAAGAGACGTTTGTTGATTGTTGCAGATCTATTCAGTTGAGGAAGAAGATTCAGCTTCGACTCTGGAGATCATTGTGCCCCGTGACTTAGCAGATGGATTTGTAAACAACAAGCGAGAGAGCTACAAATTTATGTGAGTTTATTCCTTTCTTTCCTGTTTTGATGGTTATAAATTGGAGTGGAGCCATCAGGTGGGAGTATTCATTTTTATAAAAGAATGAGATCACAGTTAGAAGATGGGGAAAGAAATGAAGCAGACAGAGAATGCTTACTCAGAAGATAACGTTTATAATTCTTGTATATCGCCTAGGCCTAACAGTGTTAGGCGATTAATACATTTTATAAATGAAATGAAAGTAGAGGGTTCTTGGAGGCATGGTATTACATCCAGCAGAGAATTGGGGATTACTAATGAAAACATATCAGGCAGAAACAGTTTCCAAGTCTGCCTTATAAGCGCTTGAAAACAATACCTTAATGAGGAGATACCATGCATTTTTTGTTAAAATGAACACTATAATTTAGTTAAGTTTGTCTTGATTATTTACCGTACATAAAAATTAAAACGATTTATAAAAATAGTAATTTGCAAACATAAATTTACGTGAAAATGTAATATAATTTTTTAAATTAAAATCATTAAATAAATAAAAATAAAAACATCATAAAATATCAACAAAAAGAACTGTATTTAAAAACCAATAAAGATATACAGAAAAACATCTTACTTTTCTAATAAGAACAAAAATCAGACCAAGAAGGATAAACCTGTGAAAATGGGCTTTTAAGGACTTTCCTAATCTGATATATTCTTTTTCTAAACATAAAGCTAAAGGAAGTGAATTCCAAAGACTGGGTACAAGAATATGAAAAGTTTCAGGAGTGCGCTCCAGTCTAATCACTTTTGGTGAGGGAACTGTCAACAATTCTTGTTGTGAAGAGTGTAGACTATGCATTGGCTGATAAGGAATAAGACAGTTGGATAAATACTGTGGAGCACCCCACGAAAAGTCCTTGAAAGATGAACAGCCTATTTTAAACTGTATGTGAAGTGATATGGAAATTCCAATTAAGTTTTTTTTAACAGTGGAGTGATGAGATCGGTTTTCTTTTTGCTAAAAATTAGCTTAGTAGCAATATTTTGGATAGCTTGAAGCTGTCTGATTTGGTTGGATATCAGACCATAAAACAGAGTGTTGCAATAGTCTAAGTGACTAAAAATGAGTGAATAAATTAAGGTTTTAAGGTCTCAAATGTCCAGACAAGCTCTGAGTCACCTGATGAAATGTAAGGAATGGTAGACACACTGAGTAAGATGGAGATGTGTGAGGAAAAGCTTAAGAGAGGAGTCAATATGAACATCTAGGGCGGTGACTACATTTCTAAGTGGAATAGGTGTATCGTCTGTTTTGGGTGAAGGGAGATCAGTGAAATTACTATTTCTAACTACCCTCATTTCCTCTTTCCAGGGTTAACCTTTAGCTTACATGATCTAAGCCAAGCTGTTGTTTTACTAAGACACTTGTTGAATTTTTCAAGAGGATTATTTTCATTGATATTTAGGATACCTGAATATCATCAGTGGATAGAGAAATGTTTGCTGTGTCAGGGCAAACTCAATGGATAACAATATGTGTGCTGTTACACTGTAAGCTGTCCATCTACATGCACAGAGTCTGCCTAGACAATGGATTTTGAATAAAATGTTAATTGCAATATAAAACATCTTGAAGAAAAGTGAGACGATAGCATCCTATGATCATATGATCAATGATTACAATCGTAAAAGCACTAAAAAGGACATAAGTCATAAGATTGATTTTGCAGTCCCAATGCTACTGTATGAAGGTCATCCTAAGTCCAGTGAGGATGAGAACAAGGTTTTGTTGCGCATGACATGAGTGAGAGCCCCTCTTGCCAATGCGCAATCGGCTCAACCTTGTAGGTTGGGCTCTAAGGCAGATGAGCGAGTCTTGGCACAGGCCAAGCTATGACAGAGTCAACGAGGTTATGGCAAAAGCTAAGGGATTGACGGAAAAGACTGAAGTGGAGCAAGGCTGATACTGGAGCGGAGCAGGGATGAAGCTGAAGACTGAAGCGGAGCAGGGTGGAAGCTGAAGACCTGGAACAAGGCGACTTTCATGCTGAGGCAAGACTGGAGTGTCTGAAGAGCCCTTTTATAGGGCAAGTGGCAGTGACATCATCCAAGGAAGTGGCCTGACGCAAGTGGAGATTTGTCTGCTCCCATAACATTTTAAGGGCATCCGCAGTAGCCTGTGCCGCAAGGGACGGTACTGGTAGAGGTATGGACAGTGGTGGTTGTGGTTGTTTCCCATAGACAACTGAGAATGGTGATGTTCTAGTAGCTGTGGCGATGTGAGAGTTGTGAGAAAACTTTTCCCAGGATAGGAGGTCAGACCAATTGTCTTGTTGGTCATTGATGTAAGTGCGCACGAAGGCCTTCAAGGAGCAATTCATTCGCTCAGCTTTCCCATTGGCTTGGGGATGATAGGCGGTTGTTAAGCTGATGGTAATACTGATTTTTTGGCAGAGGGCGCGCCAGTACCTGGCAACAAATTGAGAACCCTTGTCTGAAATAATGTCCTTGGGTAGGCCATGCAGTCTAAAGATCTGATGGAAGAATATATGTGCTAGCTCTGGAGAAGATGGTAGGCCCGGTAGAGGGACGAAATGGGTCACTTTTGAAAATTGGAATATGGTTACCCATATTACGGTGTGATCCTTTGAAGGCGACAAATCCACGATGAAATCCGTAGACAAGTGAGTCCATGGTTCTTCGGGTGCTGGAAGTGGTTGTAGAAGACCCCAAGGTTGACTGACCGGGGGTTTTTGCTGGGCACAGATGTTACAGGATTTGACGTACGCTTTTGCATCAGAGACCATGGTGGGCCACCAGAAGAACCGCTGGAGCAGTGCCAACGGTCGTGCTTGTCCTGGGTGACCAGTGAATTTGGAATCACGTGCCCAGCAGAGAACTCTTTCTCGGAGTCGTCAGGGCATGACCATCTTTCCAGCAGGAACAGGGTGAATGGCAGATAAATAAATACAGGCCGGTTCTATTATATGAGTAGGTTCTTCTGGAGTGTCTTCAGGCTCGAAGGATCATGATAGGGCGTCTGCCTGGAGATTTTTGTCGGCTGGGCGATAGCGGAGTTCAAAATCGAATCTGGAAAAAAACAAGGCCCATCGAGCTTGATGGGCGTTGAGACGTGGTGCTTGACTCAAATGTTCTAGATTCTTATGATCGGTGAAGACTGTGAATTTGTGTTGTGCACCCTCTAGCCACGGGCGCCAAGCTTTGAGAGCCAGTTTTATGGCGAGCAGTTTGTGATCCCGATGCTGTAATTTTGCTCTTCAGATGAGAATTTATGGGAATAAAAAGACCAGGGAACTATGGTACCAGAAGTGGAGCTTGACTCAGGACTGCCCCAGCCCCAATGACTGAGGCGTCAACTTCCACTAGGAAAGGACGATTTGGGTCGGGATGGTGCAGACAGGACCCTTTCTGGAAGGCTTCCTTCAGATGATGGAAGGCTGTGACGGCCTCAGGAGGTCAGTTTCGTGTGTCATGACTTTTACGAGTCAAGGCCATCAACTGAGCAGCCAGGATAGAATAGTGTGGGATAAAATGACTATAGTAGTTGAGGAATTCCAAGAAGCGCTGGAGCGCCTTGAGGCCCACCGGCTGTGGCGCATCCCAGATTCCTTTTAGTTTAGCTAGATCCATGGCAAACCCTTGCCGGGAGATGATATAACCAAGGAAAGGTAGGCTGGATTTCCCAAACAAGCATTTGTCCAATTTAGCAAACAGATGGTTCTCACGAAGGTGCTGAAGAATGGTTCAGATGTCAGCGTGATGGGTATCAAGGTCTTTGGAAATGACGAGGAAATTGTCCTGGTAAGCCACGACTTTGATGTACAGTAGATCTCTAAAGATTTCGTTCATCATTCGTTGGAATACTGCAGGCACATCACAGAGGCCAAAGGGAATCACCAGGTATTCATAGTGCCCGTCCTGGGTGTTAAAGGCAATTTTCCAAATGTCATCAGGACGGATTCTTACCAGGTTATACGCTCCACGTAGGTCCAGCTTTGTAAAAATGGAGGCACCTTGGAGGCGATCAAGTAATTCGGAAATTAATGGCAAGGGATATTTATCCTTACGGCTGATGGTGTTTAGGCCGCGGTAGACAATACACGGCCTAAGTGACCCATCTTTCTTGGTTACAAAAAAGAATCCTGCCCCAGCGGGAGAAGTAGATGGATGGATGAATCCCTTCGCGAGATTTTCTTGGATATATTCCGTCATTGCATTTATCTCGGGCAGAGTCAGAGGGTAGGTGCATCCTCGAGGAGGCGTGGTTCCTGGAAGGAGATCGATTGGACAATCAAACTTTCAAAGAGGCGGAAGGAGGCCGGCTTTTTGCTTGGAGAACACATCCTCAAAGGCTGCATAGGGAGCAGGTATGCCAGAGGACGTAGTAGCCAGAGGAACCACAGATGGTGGTATCACTTTCTGGAGACAGGACTGGTGGCAGGTGGGACCCCACTCCACCAGTTGCAATGAACCCCAGTTGAATTGGGGAGAATGCTTCTGTAGCCAAGGGAGTCCGAGAACTATGGGATGGATGGATTTCTCCAACACTAGCAATTCGAGTTCCTCGGTATGTAAGGCGCAAGTGCATAACTGGACAGGTTCCATAGTCAAGGAAATTCGGCCAGGTAACGGCTCTCTGTAGATAGAAGCAATACATAGAGAAGTTTCAAGCGAGTGGGTCTTTATGCCCAAAAGCTGAACAAGGTCCTTGAGAATGAAATTACCTCCTGCTCCGGAATCTACCAGAGCAAGAACCGGAAAGGACCGGGAATCCTAGATCAGGGTGATTGGTACAGATAACTGAGGGGCCGGAGAGGTTGCATCCAAGTTCAGGACCCCTACTGAACTCGGGCCAAGGAGTGGCCTGGACGGATAGGGCAAGTCTGTAGATGGTGGCCAGGTGCTCCGCAATACAGACACAGACCAGTTTGTCTCCACCGGAGGCGTTCTTCCGGTGTCAGCCTCCCACGACTCAACTGCATAGGCTCTTCCATCTTGAACACCTTAGTGTCAATGCTGGGAGCAATGTTGGTAATAGGTGGTGAACGGGAGCAAACCCACGAAGGCTTCTTGGGCATCCGACTGTCCCTGGTGACGCTCTTGGAGACTATGGTCGATTCGGCCTTCCAGGTCTATAAGGTCCTCGAGAGAAAGGGAGTTCCCGTGCAGCCTGTTGCGACTGCTGCTCAGATTTAGTGGAACCACCGTTGTAGACCGCTTACCTTAGGAGGCGGGAGCCGGAACTTGGAGAATGACAGCGAAATCTGATAGACAGTCCAGGTCAGGGCAGGCAGCAGGCAATCAGGAACCAAAGCAGATAATCCAACAGGCAGGCGGCAAGCAGGGTAATCCAGTAGACAGTCCAGGTCAGGGCAGGCAGCAGACGATCAGGAACCAAAGCAGATAATCCAACAGGCAGGCGGCAAGCAGGGTAATCCAGTAGACAGTCCAGGTCAGGGCAGGCAGCAGGCAATCAGGAACCAAAGCAGACAAACCAAAAGGGCAGGAGGCAAACAGGGAATCCAGAAGGCAGTCCAGGTCAGATCAGACGGAACACAGCAGAATCCAAATGCGAGCACTCTTGAAAACACTCGTGGCCGAAGCAGAGAGCAAAGGAAAAGGCTCTCTTTAAATAGCCCGGGTTCCCGCGCAAAGTGCTCCACCGTCGGCGTCTGACGTCATGGGGGCGTGTCCTGGCTCCGAATCCCGCGGGACCTGAGTGCCGACGTCAACGCGGCAATCCCGTTGACGCCACCGGAGGGAACGCCCCGATGGGCACGGACCGTGCTGCCGACGCTGCCGAGCCAGCCCTGCCGCCATGGAGCCCAGAAACACCGTTTCCTGCGCGGGTCCCCGCTGGTAAGCTTGCGGCAGCGGTAACACAGCCAACTCATCTTTCAGCTGTGGAGAGAGTCCATCCAGGTAGATAGCTTGGAGGCAGTCTTCCTGCCAATTAAGCTCAGTAGCCAAAGTCCGAAACTCGATGGTATAGTCGAAAAGACTTGTTTGACCTTGACGGAGATGTAGTAAGCTGGTGCTTGCCATGGCATGTCGCCCAAGATCATCGAAGGTCCGTCGAAACACAGCCACAAACTGAGTCCAAGCCAGCGCCTTCCCCTCGAGGCAGGATAAGATGAAGGTGAACTTCGCCAATTTGTCCTGGAAGACGAAGGACTGCAGAGCGAATTGCATAGAACATTGGTTAATAAACCCTCTGCAGAGTCTGGAATCACTGTTGAAGCGCTGGGAGTGCCACCAAGGCTCGAGGCATTGAGGGAGGTGGCTGTGGATGAGGAGGAGCCAGAAGAGGAACTGGATTATTAGTGAGGGCAATGCCTCAAGAGGATTCTCTAGCGGCAACAAGTACTCGAGTAGCGAGGAGACCTATTGAAAAGGCAATGCTATGGAGCAAGGCCTGAGCTTAAATACACTGGAGAGTTTGACGTGATCATCTGGGGCTATGGCCAGGTTCCCACCGCGGGCCCTTCATATGGATCAGCGATATGCGCACGCCTAGGGAGGGGCACGGCGTGGGTAGTGGTGTCTCTCCGCGGGCCATGCGGAGAGGCCGGACGAGCAATGGCATCTTGACCTGCAACACAGGGGACCATGGCAGAGCTGGAGGCACCAGGGGCAGCCCACCGCCGCTAGCGAGGAGGAACCAGGAGCTGGAGTCTGTGTAAGAAGGTGAGGGGGCCGCGCTGCGGGTCTGCTGCGGACGGCACGCGTAATATATTTCCCTGTTACCTGGAAAGATTATCTATCTTGCTCATTGTGCTGACATTTTAAGTGTCTGTCTGTGCATATATTATATAGAAAAGTATTGCTTTTCATATTTTCACGTAAGCCAGAGTCAGGTGTCATCATTTTCTTAGTGTGCTTGTATAATCCAGACTGCAAGGCAAAACCCCCCAAACTGCCGCCCACTACACACGAAGAGGTTAATTGTTGGAAGTCCCCATAGACTGACCAGTCTGTTGGCAGTTGATTGTTGCACGGACCATTTGTGTGGGCGAAATACTCTGCTGAGGCAATCTGCTAACACATTGGAAATTCCTGGAAGGTAGGTTACTTACAAGACAGCTTGATGTTTGCATGCCCATTCTCATATCTTTATCGCCTCTTGGTAGAGGGTCCATGCCCCTGTGCCACCCTGTTTGTTCACATAGAACATGGCTACCTGTTGTTAGTTTGAATGAGAATGCCCTTCCCCTGGAGGCGATGTGTGAAAGTTGTCAAAGCATATCTGATTGTTTGCAGTTCTAGGAGGTTGATCTGAAATTCTTTCTATTAGCGATGACTGAGTCCCTTGAGTTTGGTAGAGGCTTGTGTGGGCTTTCCATCCTTTCGTGGATGCATCTGTCATCAATGCTTTTTGGTGAGGAAGCAGCTGAAATGATGCCCTCTTTTGGACGATGAAGGGTTGTAGCCACCAGTGAAACTCCTGTTTCATGCTTTGCAAGACGTCCACCAAAATCGTCAAGGCCTGAGTTAATTGGCCCAACTGTAAGAGTTGCATGTGAAAGCAGATCAGCGGAATTATGTAAACTGCTGCTGCCAATTGACCCTGAACAACTAGAATATCTCTGGCTGTTATCTGATCTTCATTCAACAGTTGCTCTATTATAATTGCTCTGAGTGTGTTCAGCCATTATGAAAGAAGGAAGGTTTTTTCTTCCAGGGAATCTGTCCATGCTTCTATGAATTTTTTTCTCTGGGTTAGAACAAGAATCAATTTTTCAAAGTTCACCAGGAAACTTAATGACTGTAGGAGTTAAATCGACTTCTGCAGGGAGGTGAATATTGTTTCACAAGAAGTTGCCATCACTAGCCACTCATCTAGGTAAGGGAAAACCTGGGTGCCTGAGTATGAAGGTGTGCTGCTACTACATCTAGTCATTTGGTGAAGACCCTTGGTGCCACTGATAGTCTGAAGGGAGTACTTCATACTGGTTTTCGGAGGAGTCCACCACAAACCATAGATAAAGCCAGCTTGAGGAATGGATAGCGATATGGGCATAAGCATCCTCTGAATCTAGGGCACACATCCATTTCCTCTTCTGGATGAAGGGGAGAATTGTGTGAAAGAAGTTCATTTTAAATTTCTCTCTGAGCAGATTCTTGTTCAAATCCATGATGGGTCTCAATCCATGGTTTTCTTAAGGATAAGGAAGTAGAATCCCTGGCCATGCTGCTGAGGTGGAGCAGATTCTATTGCTTGTTAACTGAGATGTGACTCCACTTCTAGGCAAAATTGTGCTGAATGAGACTGATCCGGATTGGAGGCTGAGCAATGAGAAGGCATGGATAGTTGGGAGAATCCAGATTCCATAATTTTGAGTACCCAGTGGTCTTTGGTAATCTTGCACCATTTCTCCAGGTAGGGCTGAATCCTCTCTCCTACCATGGAGGAAGACTGTTTGGGTTTGCAGGATGGTCAAAAACTTGGCCCAGGCTTTGGCTGGGCCTGTTCTACCACTTTAGGTTGATGGCGTTGTCATTGTGGTCTTTCGACTGGAAGCTGTTGCTGCTGCAGAAGCAGGAGCAGGATGCGGTACCCTTGAAACTGCCAGAAGGTCATCTCTGGTACAACCTTTTAAAAGCATAGTATGGCTGGTGTGACATAGACTGTTGCTGTAAGCCATTTGAAGAAGGACTAAACTGCCACACATTGATCTTTGATTTTGGTGACTGTTTTCCTGAGCTTATCTCTGAAGAGGTGGGCTCCCAGAAAGAGGATGTCTGCCAGCTTATAATGGACATCTTCCTGCAAGCTGTTGGATCATAACCAAGTCATCTGACATGCTCCTATGAAGGCCGATGAAGAGCAGGTGGTTGTATCAAACGCTTTGTAAATTGTTCAAATAAGATGGCATTATGCACTCTTCCGCATCTAGAAATGGCTGCATATACACTAAAGCGGTATCACCTGATGGAACAAATGGCTTCAGTTTTTGCATGCAGCCATGTAAATACTGAATCATTTAGAATTGGTGAGCAGAAATTCATACACTGAGCATGGAGCTCTGGAATACTTTCTTACTAAAATTGTCCAATAATCTGGGATCTTTCCCCGGTGGGGCTTTGGAAAACATTATTGTTTTGACATGCCTACTATCCTTTCATGAGGTACGTGCTTACTGCTGAAACAAATAAAGCTACAAATGCACATCCTTAGCTCTTTGTTCCTGTTCTTATTTGCCTTGCTCCAGTCCAGCCCATGTTGTTCTGTTCCTGTTTGCCCTGCTCCAGACCTGCCTTGCCTCTCTTCCAGTTCTGCTCCTGTCTGCCTTGTTCCAGTCCTGCCCTGATTGTTCCTGTCCTGCTCTATCTCTCTTTGTCTGCCTTGTCTAACTCGTTGCCTCCTTCCTCCTCTCTCTGACTGCCTCTTGGATACTGACCACCGCCTGGATACAAACATAGCCTGATCTCCACCTGCCCTGACCACTGCCTGGATACCGACTTTGCCTGATTTCCACCTGCACTGACCACTACCTGGATACCACTGCTGCCTGATATCCACCTGCCTTGATCTTGGCCTGGTTATTGATCCCACTTACCGTTCTCCCCAGGATCCTCACCCAAGTCCTGCTGGCCTCAAAACCCAAGGGCCCAACCTGCGGGAGAAGAGGGCTGGTAAAGGTGAAGCCTAGATTCTGTCCCAGTCTGAGTGAGTCTGCCTACTGTTGGTGGGGGCCCACCTGGTTCAGTAGCCAGGCAGCGCTAATCCCTCCACAACTAAAGGGCTCACACACTGACATATATTATTCCAAGGCCACCATGGTCCCCTCCTCAGTCATTAAATTCTTCATTAGTCTTCCATCCCTCTTTGGATCTGAGGAGCGCGCTGATGTAATCACTCGGCGCTGTTCTGTCTTTCCCACCGTGGGGCCTTTATCTCATGCACCTTGGAGCTTGCCAAATAACAGCACAAGGAGAGCAGAAAAATGGTGGCATGGCAGTGTTTCTGTGGCCAGTATTGTGTCCCGGGGTGAGTAGGCCGGATGTGGGATCATCCCTCGGCCACCCTTTGTTACAATATACTCCTGGTGAACCTCTTCAGATTGGCTGGACTCCATTGCAAGTGAGTGTCTTTAATTAGAACCACTTTGTGCTCTGAATGGGGAAGCTGGGACTCTTCGCAGGAGTATATCTGATAACTTGGAAAAGAGACGTAAAAGAAAGTTTTAACATTTTCATCACTTGGTTTGGCTGTGTGTTGGAGGTGGAACATCTTCTTCTGATTCCAGGATGGAATTCCCTCTGGACTTTGCACTGGAGGCTAGCTCGTCTGTCGTCTCTAGGTGAAGGCCTGGTGATTGGTGGGGGTGAGTACTTTACATCACACTTTGCCCCCATGGATCCACTTCTGAGTAGGCAGAACTGCTACCTGGTGTGTCGATAATGGGGCAGCCTGGTCCATCACGTGGAGTATTATTGGTGTTAAGGCTCCTTGCCTAGCTTATTCCGGGGAACAGTGTGTGGAGGACTTATGTATTACGGCTTAGTGTGTTGTTGATGCCAATGCTTTGTGCTCGGATGAAGCCCTATGTGTCGATGGTAATGAGACTAGATACGTCGACAGCACCAGTGCCTCATGGCATTGCCAGAGCCAGAGGGAGGTGCATTGGCTGTATTGATGGCACTAGATGCATCGCTGGCTCTACAGATCATTTTTTTTCTTGGTGTTTGGTTTGCTTGACCCTGAGGACCCAGCCTGTTCTTCCGACTGGGGAGACCTTTTAGAGGAGCTCCTGCTAAATTCTGCACCTGGGGAGCATAAATAGATCTCACTCTTGGAGGAGGCTCGACTCTGGCTCCTCAGGATCCATTTTCCAGGCCCTGACTGCAGAGACATGTGGCCATAATGCTAGCAGTTTGCCTGGTCATGGTTCGGTCCAAGGTAGCGGTAACAGAGATCATGTCCATCGGTAAGGGACATCTTCCTATCGTATATACAGTATTTGAAACCACTCACTGTGGGTTTTTTGGGAATATTCTGTGAAGAAATCCTTTTTTTTTTTTATTTGGGGGACTGCCAAGGCAACAAAATCGAAAAAAAAGTATATAAGAAATGATTAGTAGGAAAAAATTTTCTGGAGAGAAAGGGTACCACATCCATGCTGAGGCTCGGACGAGGGAGAACTGGAGGCAACACCCATGCAGGAATTCCCACATATGCTCAGTTGAGCAAAAGCTCCAAGAGCTTAGAGAGAAGGGTCAGTTTGATGCTGTTGGATGATGTCACCCACATGTCATTGCTAATTCAGCCCTGCTTGTTGATGGAGAACATTTGCTTCCCAGAATATCTATATCTAGTATCTATATCTTATCTATACATATATAAAAGGCTTGTGTCAGTTGGTTGGTTGTGTCAGTCACACTATCATGTCTGTCTGTGGCTACCAGATAGCGCCTGAAACAGCAGAAGGTGCAAAGACAATATGCTCTGTCTACAAAGCACTGTCACAAATACACACAGGCGCACACACACATGCACACAGACAGAGACACAGGCAGACACATACAGGCATGCACACACACACTCAAGCTTTCCCAAATACATACACACACACAAGCAGAGGTACCCAAACACACAGACACACACATACAGGCGTGCGCTTACATAGACTGTTATTGACCAGACAATCTGAGCAACGTTGGGTAATGTTTGTTAATATGTTCCATCTGTGAAGCCCTGTCTCTTGCTTTCCCTACACACAGGGACAGGCAGGCATAGGCACATACACACAGGCTTGTGCAAGCGTGCAGAAGCACATATGCAAGCTCACACAAGCATACAGAAATGCACTCAAGCTTGCCAAGCTCGTAAAAGCACACAAGCTCACACACACACACACAGACAGGCAGAGCCACTCACACACACAGGCACAGGCTCTCCCAAACACACACATAGAAACAGGCAGAGGCATTCACACACACACACACACACACACACACACACGAGAGCAACGCTGGGCACTTTTTGCTAGCATGTTTATATATCCTTAGATTTGTGGTTTGTTCGGAGATGATCTCAGAACTGAAAACAGAGTGAGTTATTGCTTTCCTAGAAGACAATAGTTTATTAAGATAGGGAGTGACAGTGAGGATAATATATCCCTGTGCTTCCTTCTTCTCCCCGCTCTTTTCCTAGCTAAAACATTGCAATGACTTCCTCTGGCTGTGAGGTCAGGGTGTAGCTTCTTTCAGAGCTCATACAGAGGATGCAGCAGTAGATATTTCTTATTGCCCCCTACCCATGGGGGCTGTGAAATCTGCTTTTACAGTGCTTGTTGACTGGATGAATCTGAGGAGCCCCAGCGTCCGGGTCACAAGGTTCTTCCCCTTGCACTGCTGCCATCTAGCTAGCCCAGGCTACCAGTATGCAGTATTTCCTTTGGATTGCGTATCCTACAGATCAAGAAGACTGTACCTCTTTAACTGGGTTTAAAAAAAATTCCCCAAACTGATGTAATTTGTCAGGTTTTTTTGTTTTGTTTTTTTTTTACAGATGTAGTGAAAGCGCTACTGTTTTCCCATCTCTGTACACAACTGTCCGACAATGCACTGTGGCAGAAGATACAGGGAAAACATTGTGCTGGATTATGTAAACCCCATGAGGTAAACAGTGGTCAGTTACAAAGGGAACAAAAGCAGGCACTGTATGAATTGGAGACTGTTTCAGCTTCCTGGGTGACGATGTTTGTTTTTAAATCTTTTGCAGATTTCAGAAAACATTTGACCAAGAGGCTACACAAGATTCCATTTTTGAAAGCATTGCGAAACCGGTTGCAGAAAGGTATTTCTTGGCTTTCCTAGTGTGCTATGTACTCGGGCTAGCTCCACAACTTTCTCTCTTTCCAGCTATGTAGCAGGAGCACTTTATAGGCTCAGTGTGGAAATATAGAAATGAACAGCAAGCAGGATCCTCCTGCAGGCCCATCCAGGCTGCCCGTTTTCCCCTACATTTTGCTATACCGCAATCCTTTTGCAATCCTGCTTGATCTTTGGATTTACCCTTATTTTTCACCACTGTTGATCTATTGTAGGGCCTGAGAAGGATTCTTTTCTCTTATTTTATTTTATTTTTTATTTTATATTTATAAAATTTCAATTATACACAAAGCAAAAGCATTGCAGGCAGAAGCAGATGTTTAGAAAGATGATTACATTTAGTAAAAGAAAACGAGAACAATAGGAAAAAATAGCATATTCTAAAACATCCCCATTAAGAATCAATTGGAAAGGGGAACCAAAAATTTATGGGGGAATACAGGAGAAAAAAAAAACCTCAAGGCAATTGACATTATGTGTTACACACCACTCAAAATAATAGATCTATAGAAGTAGCTTCCTACGAAAGACCTTCTGAAGATGATGGTACATTTCTGGATTCTAGGAAGGATTTTAGATGCTCAGGAAGAAAAAAACCCAAAGGAATAATCTCTCTCCCTAACGATACATCTACAAGGATACCGTAAAGTAAAGGAATAACCCATAGAGGTAGCTTTAGAGCGTAAGGCAATAAAACATTTACACTGCTCTTGGATGGCACGAGCAAAATCAGGAAATATACGAATCGTCTGACCAAGAAATAAAGAAGAAAGCCTAAAAAAATCTTCTCATTGCTTCGTTTACATTTTCATGCACGTTTATCTCCTGCTTATTCATCCTGAGCACCTGACTGTCCGGTGGGCTCCCAGGACCATTGCTGTAGTGTATGTTGTAAAGTGGAGGAAGCTTTTTGACTGGGTGAGGATGTTCACTAGGAACACAAGTCTATGCCTGTGTCTGCACAATTCAGGTGTAGTTTTGACGTGATACCATTTTCATAGTTCTGTAGCCATGAATGCAGAAATGCTGGTGGATTTTCAGTTTTCACTAGGACATCATCTTGGAAATCCTGGAGGGGGAAACAAAAACAGTGGGCCCAATATTGAAAGCGCGTCCAGCACTGATTTTCAGCAGACCACTAGGTAGCTGGATAAGTCCTACTTCTCCGGCTATCTTTCAGCCAGTCAATTTGTGGGCAGGCAATGGGTGGATCTGAGTGGTTCCCTTAACTGGATAAGTAGCAATATTTGCTCTTATCCAGTTAAGTTAATTGGATAAGTTAGACCGGTCATAGAGCTAAGTAGCGCCTTGACCGCAAATATTCAGCGCCTTAGCCGGTTAAGTTATATCTGGCTAAGTTACTTAACCGGCCAGCACGCAGTATCGGCCCCAGCAGGTTCAGTGCTCCTCTTGCAGTATAAAGTGTGACCTTGTGTATGTGCAGTGCAAACGAGCTTCATTCATTGTGGTGTTCTTTCGCTCAGACTTGTGTGAGGTGAGTGTCTTGCATCAGCACCGCATGCTAACGTAAAATAGAGTGGGACTTGTATGCTACAGAAAACAGAGACTAAACATTCCTTCCTTAATATAAACAGACGTTTGTTTAATAGCAAGGCAGGAGCCTGAAGCTAATGGCTTATTTACATGGGAATGTTTGGGCCTTTTTCTACGCCACAAACAGAAGAACTTTTAAGAAGTATATTTATTGTGAAGACACATTAAGGCAAACTCACGCAAGCTAGTTCGAGAACATAAGAGCTGCCATACTGGGTCAGACCAAGGTCCATCGAGCCCAGCATCCTCTCTCTGACAGTGGACAGTCCGGGTACCTGGCAGATCCCTTAAAGTAAGTCTGTTTCTTGTTACTCATTCCCAGAGATAGCCACCTGGCTAGTAATTGTTTACGGACTTTTCCTCTGGGAAATTGTCCAAACCTTCTTTCAGCCCTGCTGTGCTAGATGCCTTGACCATGTTCCATGGCTTGACAGTGTGCGGAGTGACAAAGTACTTTCTACAATTTGTTGTAAATCTGCTGATTGTTAGTCTCATGCAGTGTTCCCCTTGTTTTAGTATTAATTTACCCGTTCCATCCTACTCACGATTTGAGAAACCTCTCTCATGTCCCTGTCAGCCCTTTCCTTTCCAAGCTGAAGAGTCCTAACCTGGGCAGCTTATGCGTCTTTCGCCCATACTATGGTACATTTCTTTGCATGAAAACTTGGGTAGTACAAATTACATTAATTGCTGAGGAAAACAGATTGGAGTCCTGGCTCAAAAGAAGAGTTTAATACTAGTGAGGGTAGGATTGGCAGAGAGCTGTTGGGGCAAGGAGTCTTATAATTGAAATGCCACCAGTGCAAAGGCGTGGTTACTCACCACAAAATAGCAGAGCGAAACCTGAGCACACATCCAGTCTCCAGCAGAAAGGGCTTTTGGCTTTCAACTGGAATTTTAGATCCCAATCTATATGTAGCATTTTGGGTAATCACTCCCAAAATGATTTGGCTCAGTGACAACAGTCGAGCAAATGTTTATTTGTACGGTGTAAGGATACAGAAGATGGCTGACAACTTTCAGAATATATTTTCATTACCTAAAGGACTGTTTTAAGGACCAGGACATACTCTGTAGACTTTGAGAGAGGGGCGGACTCCAGTTTGTGTGAATTGTATCACCAACTGCGTTGCAGTGTCAAAAAGCTGAACCTTTCTTCTGCTCCAAACTTTTTCACACCGGGTCTGGAAAGCCATTTCATTTCTTTTGTACAGCAGTTTTTCAATAAACAGAGGAGGAGAATTAAAGGGAAATTAATGTGCCAGCAGAAGTGGTGGTGACAGTGCTGAAATAATGCTCTCTGTATGTATTGGGAGGGATTTTCTTTTTTTTTTTGGTCTGTTTCCTCGTTCTCCTTTGGGCTTCAGCTCAAACGTAGCTGGCCATGTTTCCCTTCCACCTGCCCTCCCCCTCTCGTCCCCACCCCCAGTCTCCTGCAATAGCTCGGAGCAGATTCTGCACCGAGGACTAAAATGCTATTGCTTATTTGCATCATTTTCTATAGTGTTTACATTAAATACAAAAGTGCATTTTAATTTAAAGTTTTATGCGTTTGTTTTCTTTCTCTTTTTCTCTAGGCGTGTTTCGCTTCGGCGAGCACGCCTGTTTCCAAAAGCCGGTCTGTCTGTCCCTCCCTCTGCCACGTTCGGCCACACTGAAGGTAAATCTTCAAACTGAAATGAAGGTAGCTTAAGACTTTACATTAGCAGGGGGAGTCTCCTGAAGTTCTGCTGGCAATCAGAGAGGAGGACTTGGCCAGCTGGGTTCCCAGCTGAAAAGAAGACCCCCCCACGGCGGCACTGCTAACTCTGAAATGCTGGCAGGCAACCCAGCCCTCCAGTGGCTGAAGTGAAGGACCCACGAGGGAAAAGGAGGACGGGGAATGGGGGTGACGAGAAGGCTGGGAAGACACTATAGGGGAATGGCAGTGAGAGAGGGGTGGGGAAGGGGAGGGGCAGGCATGGGGTGACTGGGTTACCCCCTCCCCCCCCACACGGTCTCACACAACACGCAGACATCCAAGCCATGTACACACGTGCACTCACAGACCCCACCCCGTCCCCACTCACACATGCATCCCACCCACATTTATTCTTAGCCCTTCAGTCTTACATGGAGAAATGTGCCTTTCTGTCATGCCCTTAATTTCCATTTCTCGTCTGCCTTTCCCACTTCTTTCTATTCATTCCTTTACATTTCTCTTCTCCTTCATGCTTCTGTTACACTTTTAGTCCTCTCTCTCTCTCTCCATCCCTTCTTCCTTCGTGTCCTCTTCCCTTTCCCTCCCTCCCAAGCAGTCTCTTCTCACCTGCTTCCCTCCCTTGTTTCGCCACTCTAGCAGGCTCTTTACTCCACTGTACCCTCTCCTTCATGTCCTTTCTCTTTAGCCCACTCACAGTTCTCCTGTCATCATCTTTTTTTTTGTTACTTTATATTGCGCCTTTCCTGACACTTCAAAGCGGATTACGTTCAAGGGCGTGCAATCGAAGGATCCTATTTATTTATTTATTATTACAGCTTTTAATCGCTGCCAGTTACAAAATAACACACATTAAAAAAAATACTAATAACTAAAAACAATAAAACATATATCGTACACAGCAGCATTCCCTCGTCTTCCCCATTATATGCCTTTGAAAGTTTTGGCACAGCCATAACTGCAGTCTAGCCACATGATAGGGGCCATGACTGAATAAGCCCTTGGTCTTGTTCTGGTCAGCTGATAATCCTGGACAGAAGGTGTTCGTCTCATCCTGCCCCTTGTGCCAGACTAGGAGCGTGCCCACTGACACCACGCTGGGATACTGGTGCACTGCTGGTTCAAATAGGAGCAGGCTGAGGAAGTGACTCCGTAAAGAGAGCATGAAGGCCAAACCACAGTAGTGCTTTGGGCTCCGATGGGCCAGCCCGGTGGCCCATTTAAGCACTTTCCCCGTAGATGCAGAATGGGAGAAAAGCTTTCAGAAATCAGGCCCTAAGTTTCTGCCTGAGGCAATGCAGGGTAAAGTGGCTTGCCCAAGGTCACATGGAGCAGCGGTGGGATTTGAAGCCTGGTTTCTCATCATTAGGCTACTCTTTCACTCCATTCCACTTCTTCTGCATAAACAATGCCCCCCCCCCCCCCCACCAGTGTTTGTATCGGCCTCTTCCAGCTCAGCTCTGGAGCATCTGTGAGACGGGTGGCAGAATTGGCCCTGTGCGGGCGGAAGGTTATATTGCGGCGGTTACTACCCCTGACCGATTAGGCTTCATACTTCACTTTGATGCAGCTCCAGCACTGCTGTCAGTGTCTACATCAATGGCAGGGGGGAAGGAAATTAGAACCAAAAAGTTACCAATAAGGGCTCTGAACTCAGCAGATGAGATGAGAAAAAGAAGTGTGGCAGCTTGCTGGGCAGACTGGATGGGCCGTTTGGTCTTCTTCTGCCGTCATTTCTATGTTTCTATGTATCCCGTGCGGGGACTGACAGAAGAAACTGCAGGAGTAAGTTGACCTACCCATTCCTTGTACTTCCCTGGATGAACTTAGATGCTGTTTCTTTTTCTGCGGTCGCAGGACACGGGGGCCCTGAAATCTGCCTCTGCATTGCCACAGTGCCATGACCTTTCGTTGGCCAAAGTCTCCAGGCCACAGCTCCCTCTAGAACCTGGTTCGTGTGTAGGAAGTGGGGCTGCTAGGTATCACTGTTGTACAATGGCCGAGACTCCCTGTCCCGTCCCGCAGCAGGGGCCATCAGCACTACGCGCAGCGCACTGTTACTGAACCACCGGGCTGGCCCATCTGAGCCAGCACGTAACCATTACTGTGGTTTGGGGTTCGGGCTCTCTTTACGGAGACACTTCCTCAGCCTGCTCCTGTTTGAACCAGTGCTACACCAGTCTCCCAGCACGGAGTTAGTGGGCACGCTCCTAGTCTTGCACAGTGGGCAAAGATGAGCCCTTGGTTTCGATAGACATCGCTGAAACCAGGACATTTTTCACAGAGGTAGGAATTCTAATCCTGATGTTGAAATCAAATTCCAAAATGGGTTGTACAGTCTTCCATCTCGAAAATTGCCCTGTAAGAAAAGCTCAGTAATTTTCTGGTCCCTATTTTTGGGTGCATGCGTCATTTAGAAATAACGTAGCACTTTGGAGTTTGGTCTCCTTCTGGATGACTCTCAGAACACTTATTTACTTTAGTTCCTATTTTTAGTTCATGTTGGCTTTCTTTTTTGGGCCTCCAGCTGTTAGCTTTTCTCTTGCTTTTTGCCAGCCTGGGGAAGGGATGGCCTTTCTTGATTGCACAGCCAGCAGACGACCTTTGCTTCTTACTTGAGTTGCAGCCTAAGCAAGGTGCACAGAACGTAGAAAAACATTTTTTTTTCCCCTTGATACAGCTCTTAGGGTTTAGAAAACCAGAGTTAAATGCCTGAACTAATGTGGAGGGGGAGAGGTTTATGATGTCAGAGCTATGCAGTTGGTCCACCTCAAATGCATAGCTGGGGCTAACCATCTATCAATTACATTTCTTGATTTCAGGAAATTGTCCTCATATTTAGCATGGACTTCATCACACAAACATGAAAAGAACATTTTTGTGACTGGAATTTCATCTTTTTTTTCCCCCCTTGATGCCTGTGGGTGTACCCCATTCCATCTAGCAAATACTTACCAGTCGTAATCACAGCAGATGGCTTTGTATAGCACTGGCTTTCTGATGCATCGAGTCCCAGAATAATTATCTCAAGCATTCAGACTGCATTTAAGGAATCATCCAAAAACAGCATCTTTGGCTTGACCTTAACATGAGTTGACAAAAGCTGAATCTGTGACTCTTCCCTTCCTCTCAAATCAAAGCCAGAAGGGGCTGACTTGTTGCTCGCTGTCATTTACACCAAAGCTGGTGCTAGGTTTAAGCAGACTAAACAGTTGCTTGGGGGCTCTGGACTTGCTTTTTATTATTATTTTTTGTCAATAAATAGGTCTGAATTAGCCGTTACGTGTGGGTGCCATCATCAGTAGTACCAACACATACCCAGCTTCGTGAAAACTTTACTGTGCATATGTGGGCATTCCTGCGTGTGCGCGGCCTCGGGAGACCCTAAATCTGTCTTTGTCAAAGCTACCACACAAACATTCCCAGTCTCGCTCTGATTTTTTTCAACTTTTAGTCTCGTGCCTTGTTGCTTTTCTATTTTTTTGCTGCTGCCCTCGAGCAGAACTTTTTAGTACTTTTAACTTTTTTTCTCTTTTTAAGATGAGCATAGAAAAGTCCAAGGCAAGAAGCCTGCATCTGTGGTCATCGGATGTATACCCTCTGCTATCGCTTGCATAGAGAGGAGCAGCAGTACATTACAATAGTGATAGATCCAGGTAAAGGGCTTGGGGGTGGGGGAAGGTACCACCAGGGGACCCAGGCACATTTTCCTAAATTTTAATAGGGGATTGGGAGTAGGGGGGTGCATGGCTCGTTATGACATATATGAAAGTTTGTGATGGGAAGCAGAAAAGCAGGCCCTTTATCTCTACTTTTTATTTTATTTACAGTGAATTTAATGGGATATCTTTTGGCCACACAAGCCCAGATAACTTTAGATTTCGGATAACAGAAGGACCAGGGGGCATTCCATGAAGTTAGCAAGAGGCACATTTAAGACTGATCGGAGAAAATTCTTTTTCAGTCAACGCACAATAAAGCTCTGGAATTTGTTGCCAGAGGATGTGGTTGGTGCAGTTAATGTAGCTGGGTTTAAAAAAGGTTTGGATAAGTTCTTGAAGGAAAAGTCCATTAACTGCTATTAATCAAGTTTACTTAGGGAATAGCCACTGCTATTAATTGCATCAGTAGCATGGGATCTTCTTAGTGTTTGGGTAATTGCCAGGTTCTTGTGGCCTGGCTTCGGCCTCTGTTGGAAACAGGATGCTGGGCTTGATGGACCCTTGGTCTGACCCAGCAAGGCAATTTCTTATGTTCTTAAAGTTATCTGGCTAACTTAGGGCAGGGTTCATCATTCCTCGTGGAATGATGAATCCCGTGAAAAAGAGGGCGGGCCTGTGAAAGGCCGTAGCGTTCACACCGAGGTGGTGTGATTTCGCCGGCCGCAGAGCAGCCGGCTGCAGCCTTTCACATCATTTATTTATTTATTTAAAAATATTTCTATACCGGACTTCATGAATGGGATTCATATCAGGCCGGTTTACATGGAACAAGGGATAAACCAAAGTAACCAAAACAAGAAGGCCAAAACTAGCAAAGTTACAATATAACAGGGGGATTAAACTTGGGAGCTATAGTAGCTAGGAATAAGAGAGATAGGAATTAACTACATATAAATCATATAAGATAGGTTATGAAATAGTAAACATTCATATAAATAGTAAACATTCATAAAACATTCAAAAGCATAAAAGGTGTAGCTGTTTGCCGCGCTACTGCCGGTGATAATGTTCCTCACATTATCGCCAGCAGCGGTGCCGCAGCAGACTCCTCCCCCTCCCTGCCCCGACTCCTCCTCTCCAGCTAATTTAAATCCTATCACACGCGAAAAGGCCTTTTTCGCGTGCAATAAGGCCCTAACGCCTCTTTTATCTGGCTAGAGTTTAGCCAGATATTGACTTTAATGGTTCAATATTCAGAAACTTTGCATTTAGACAGATAACTTGTGATTTATCTGTCTAAATGGCGTTGAATATTGACCTCTATGTCTTTAGCCCACCAAATCTCAGTGACTCCTAGGATCAGAGAATACCTTCAATGTTTGCTTCTAAAGCTTTTAAAAGTGGGCCTTGCATTGCAAATTCCACTGCACAAAGTGATTCTGTCTAATGCCTTCAGCAAGAGGTGGGGGATGCATACTGGAGAGGAGTGGACCCAAAGATTATGGTCCTCAGCAGAATTATCTACAAATCAACCACCTGGAGCTGTAAGCAATCTGTTATGCTCTAAGTGCTTTTTCTCACCTTCTTTTGGGAAAGAAAATCATGATCTAGACAGTCAACCATGTTCTGCAGAAACATGCAGGGAGGCATGGGTTCCTACGCCCTCTGCCAGGAGGCCCTCTGAATCTGGTTGTGGGCAGGTCATCACAATACTCATCTCGAGGTGCCCCGTCTTTTAGAAATCTAGAGAACATTGGCAGAGAGTTACAACTGCACAAATGGTTTCTGATCAAGGAATCACAGATGATTTATTCAGTCACTGGGGAAAGGTGGTGATCAATCTGTTCGCCTCAGAAGACAACAGAAAGGTTGAGAAGTTCTGCTTTATGCAAATGAGCAGCTACAGATCAAGTCCCAATACTTTTATGTTAGACTGGAGCATCTGTCTACTCTGTGCGTACTTACTGATTCCTTTCATTGCTAGAACCATTCAAAAGGTCGTCTGGGACAAGGTGAGGATAATTATCATAGGATCTGCCTAGCCAGAGCACAGAATCTGAATGTAATCCATTTTGAAGTGCTGGAAAGATGGAATATAAATTAATAAATGTGTATCGTGTCTGTCAATTCAGTCTCTGTTTTCTTTGAGAACATCTCCAACTCTGATTACACAGGAGGTAGACCAACTCTGCTGACCAACTCTGCCATCCAAAATTGCCAGCGCTTGTCCTCATGGCATGGAATTTGAATGTGCAGTAGTCTCCTCCTTGCTGCTTCCCAGAGAGTTGGAGGATGTTCTGATTTCCATCATGAAACCTTTAATCAGGTGATCCTATGGCTTCAGATGGAAGAGTTTTGACCTGGTGTAGAGCCAGTTAGTTGGACCCCCTTCCTATGTAGCCTGAGGGACTTGTTTCAGTATCTATTCTTTCTCTCATTCCCAGCACCTTATCAATCAAAGTTCATCTCCGTGCCATTGTAGCATATCACTAGCAAATGGAAGGGATCTGATCTATTTCCACCCTCTGGTATCAAGATTCATGAAAGGGCTGGAATTCCAAGCATGCAGTCAGTAAACCTTCAGTGCCTTGGGACTTCATTGTAGTAGGACTGTGCATTCGTTAGGCCATTCATCTCATTGGAACGAATGTACCTCATGGATATATGGTACAAATAGCCCAACGAATGCACAGCCCTACAATGTGATCCTAGTTCAACTCAGAAAACCTCCTTTTGAACATCTTGAGTTGGTGGAAGTTGTTTCTTATGGCTATAACTTTTGCACGAAGAGTAAGTGAACTACAGGTTCTGGTTTCTTAGTTGCCATACTTTCAGTTTTTTTCACAGTAGGTCGGTTCTACGAACTCATTCCAAGTGTCTTCCAAAAGTGGTGTTGAATTAATCACAATGCAGATGAATAAGTGTCTAATATAGTGCAGAGGAAATTATTCAAAATGAAAGCAGAAAACCCACATGCACATATAATATAATATAAAGACCCTCATAATAGGCATTCCTTGTACGTACCTGGATCAGTCCAGACAGTGGGTTATGTCCCCAGTCCAGCAGATGGAGTCAGCACAAGCTTCGAGGGGGCGTATCCATATATACCACTACCCCCTCTGCAGGAGTTCAGTATCTTCTGACTCCAGCAGATGCGAGTAGGGGTATCATGGATTTCCCCAATCCGGCAGGGAATTCTTTTCTTCTGATTTCTTCTGATTTCTGCTCACTATTTGGATCAAGTTAAAAAAAAAAAAAAAAGGTGCTAATTTGTGGGGAGGCGTGGTTTGTCTCTCAAGACTGTATTTCTTGTGGCCATCTGTTCTGCTCGACGCATTTCTGAGCTGCAGGTTCTCTCCTGTAGAGCCTTATCTTCGATTCACAGATTCTGGAGTTTCACTTCGCACCGTTCCATCTTTCCTTCCGAAGGTGGGTCTCTGTGTTGGTGGTCTCTGTGTTCCACTTGAACCAGACGGTGGAACTGCCGTCCTTCTCCTCCTCCGAGCCGAAGTCTCTCCGACTCCTGGATGTCAAGCGCACGTTGCGCCTCTACCTGGAGGCTACTAATGAGTTCCGGCTCTCTGACCATCTCTTCGTCCTGTGGTCCGGTCCCAGGAAAGGGGCTCAGGCCTCGAAGACGACCATTGCTAGATGGTTGAAGGCCGGCATTGCCGCGTCCTACATTGGGGCGGGGCGGACTCCCCCACCCGGCATTGTGGCGCATTCTACACGTTCTCAGGCGGCTTCCTGGGCGGAGGCTCGCTCGGTCTCCTCTCAAGAAATTTGTAGAGCAGCCACCTGGAAATCGTTACACACGTTCTCGAGGCACTATCGCCTGCACCTCGCCTCTTCAGTCTCTGGGCACTTTGGCGAGCAGGTTCTCCGAGCAGGCCTCGCAGGACCCCACCCGATTTAGGGAAGCTTGGGTACATCCCACTGTCTGGACTGATCCAGGTACGTACAGGGAAAAGAAAATTATTACTTACTTGCTAATTTTCGTTCCTGTAGTACCATGGATCAGTCCAGACGCCCACCGCTTTTGGGTTCTTAATCCTGCTCCGCTCTACTCTACGTTTTCAGGCAGTATTCTGTGTCTTCACGGTTTTTCATTTTCACTGTTTTCACAGCTCCCTACAAGTTGGTAGGATGTTTACAGTTAATGGTTGAGGTTACAATGGCTGTTCATTGCCTGTTTATACAAACTTGATCCAGAGGGGTTTTTTTTTTCTCTACTTGGGCTTTGATATACTCGATACTGAACTCCTGCAGAGGGGGTAGTGGTATATATGGATACGCCCCCTCGAAGCTTGTGCTGACTCCATCTGCTGGACTGGGAACATAACCCACTGTCTGGACTGATCCATGGTACTACAGGAACGAAAATTAGCAAGTAAGTAATAATTTTCTTTTACCGGCTCAAACTTAAATGGCCTTCCTTTGCCTTATATTTTTTTGTGTGTATAATCTGTTTTTATTTTATTAACAAGCCGCAATAAACATCAATATACAATTTACAGGCTGATAGCAGACTACCTCTGTGGTGAAGCATGTAATACAACATAATGGTTAACTAACAATAGCACCCTTTGCCTTATATTTAATCATAGGGCTAATATATGGCTATGCACAATATTTTTTTAAGCAAATGTTCAAAATGTTTGCAAGTAAAAACAACTTGTCTAGAATGATCACTGGTATTCATTCATAGAAGAACAGCAACATATTAGAGAGAACCCCAACACGGTCCATGTTTTGAATAAGAATACTGCATCGGGGATATTCGTCACAATCATATACATATGATCCGGAAATCCTAAGAATATGTTGCCATATTGTTGTGATCCTGCTCATGGCAGGGCCGCGAGCAGGCTCTTACCTTTTCTTCAGGCCGGCCGGCCCGACCCCCGATGTCGTCTCTGGCACGGCAGGAGCCATGCCGGGGTTCCTGGAAGCAGCAGGAGGCCGCTACCTTGCCGGCACCGCAGGAGCAGTGCCAGGGTCCTTTCTGATGACATGGAGTCACACTGGTCTTCCTTCGCGACCCGGAGGCCGCCATCTTCCAGCAGGCCTGGGGGCCTGCCCTCACGCGGCAGGAGCCGCAGACGCTAGAGGTCTTCCCTTCTTACGGTCGGGAGGCCGCCCCGGAGTTCCCCTTCACCGCAGCTGAGAGCCACCTCCCACTTTGGGGCCTGCATGGCCCGGCTCTAGCTCCTCCTTGATGTCAGCGTCTGCAGGCTTCCTGTTCCTGCCCTACTAGGGGCGGGCCCGCGTCTCTCCTTCGGAGTTAAAGGGCCAGGAAGAAGTGGTCCCTCTGGCCCCACCTGCAAGCTCCTCCCTGGGTGTTTCCTGCTTCAGCCTACATGAGGCTACCACCATCATTCCAGCTTCGCCTTCGCAAGGAGTAAGTCCTCCTTAGGACTCCTCATCTGCTTCTCCTCCTAGGCACTCTGTTCAATGTGGGATCCCGTGTCTTCATCTGTGTTCCATGTTCCGGTCTCTGTATTTCTTTGTTGTTCCTGATGTCCAATTGTCCATCCGTTCCTGATGTCTAGATGTCCGCCTGTTCCAGATGTCTTCAGTTCCGCCTGACCCGTCCCTCGTGGTCCGTGACCAGCCCAGCTGGGCTGGTAGGGCGCATAGTGGCCCAGTGGTCTGTGACCACCCCGGCTGGGGTGTGTAGGGCGCTGGTGGTGGGCCTTTCCATCAGATGAGGAGTCATCTCTTCCCTCGTCAGTCTGCCTTGATGTCCATAACCCTGAAGTCTGCCTTGCCTTGATGTTCTTGCCTGATGTCTTCCTTCCCTGGACAGGTCCTGTCCTTCGGTGTAGTATGCAACCAGTCCGGCTGGACTGTGTAGGGCGTCTGAGGGATCTGGCCGCCTGCCCGTTCCTGTCCTTGGATTTCCGTGGCTCTGATGCTTTCTTGTGTGCTCCATGACTCTGCCCGGCTGGGCTGAGTAGGGCGCCAGAATGGACATTGTCTGCCCGGAGTTTCCGGACTTTTAACCATTGGTTTTAGTCTTGCCTTGTCATGTCATGCCTGTCTTGACATGTCTGTCTTGCCATGCCTTGCCCTACCTTGCCTTGCCTATCCGTACCTTGCAATGCCTTGAGTCTTCGTCTGCCCTGCAATGTCTTGAGTCATTGTCTGTCCTGCAAAGTCCTGAGTCTTCAACGTTTGATGTCTTTGTTTGCCTTGTCACATCTGATGTCTTCGTCTGCCTTATCATGTCTTGTTCACTGTTCCGTCTGGCCTTGGCCTCTGTCCAGCCTGCTGCTTCCCACCACTCCCTAGCGGCAGTCCGAAAGGGCTTGGAACAGTTGGCGGACCATTCAGAGACCATCATTGCGTTGGTGGTCTCAAGGAAGCGTGCAGGTCCAGTCAAGACTCAGGGTAAGGACGTTTCACCGCAAGGGCACACATCTCGTCCCGCACTGGAGAGTGCCTCCTGGTGCTCTCTCCCATCCGCAGTGCTACACATATATCTTCAAAAAGTTCAATGCTAAGAGAAAATGAATAAAAGGCCAAACCTGTAGAAATAAGCTCACATATAATCCATTAGAAAAGTGCAGTTGTCAAGAAGCCAACCTAGTGCTGACAGCATCTCTGCATAATTGGTGCCAAAGTATAACCCGGAAACACAACCACTATAATATTGCCAAACTTTAAGTGTAAATGAAATAAAAAATGAGATTGAAAAAAGGGGGGAATTTAGATCAAAGAATACCAATCTTTCTTAAGTTTAAATCCATTTGGGAAAACTGCGTCAAGATAAAAAAAAATAAATCCAGAATTGTTCTCTATAATTCAAAACGGCTTTGGGGAAGGGCTATCTATTTGAATATGCCCCATGTTAGATCTTGAAACTGGTGGTTCAATTCACGACAATGTTGAACAATTGGAGCTTGGATCTTCTGTGTCTAAACACAACTCCAATGTTTGGTCAAACAGTTTTTGACCATTCTCTTAGTACCCCTTTATAGTTCTTAGGACAGGGGCAGGTAATAAAGTAAATCACATTGGTTGATCTACAATTAGTTGTTCCATATAAATGTGATTTGTTTCTTCGAGACTGGATCAATCCAAATTGTTACTGCAGTTGTGAGGTCACAGAGAGAACAGTTGCCACACGGAGAATGGCCACTATTTGAAAGCATTATAAGAGAGCTACGTAACATACACCGAGAGTGTACCTCAAAGTCTCTTATATTTCGTCCCCTCTTACAGGCAATCATTGGAGGAAGATTGAAAATTGAATAAAGTTGTAAAATAACTTTATTCTTTAATGAACAAAGGTGGAAAAAAAACCCTCCACCTCGTCGCAAGCTACCTTCAAATCCCTCCTCAACAAATACAGAAACATCATCCTCAGTACAAAGAAAGATTTTTACTCTAAAAAAATCCACAACTTCATCTTTGATTCTAAGGCACTATTCTCTTATGCCTCAGCACTTACCAAACCATCCCCTCCCACCTTCCCAGACAACCTAGCGCTCAACAAAGCCAGTGAATTGGCCAACTACTTCAAGAAAAAAATCACCACCCTGACCGACCCTCTTTCAACTCTCAATCTTTCGCCTATCTCTGCGTTTGTGACTCTGCCTCAAACAACCTCAAGTCTGGAATCCTTCGAGCCCATTTCCTCTCTAGAGATAGAAAATCTCCTCAAAAAACTCAAACCTTCCTCTCACCCCTCTGACCCTTTACCTACGAACCTGCTCATCTCCATCCCGAACATTATTTCCAAACCTATCGCAGAAATCATTAATATCTCACTAACCCAGGGCTTTGTACCAAACCAGCTTAAGATTGCAATTCTTAAACCTCTTTTAAAAAAACCAAACTTGCCACCCACGGACCCAGCTAACTTTCGCCCCATAGCCAACTTACCTCTGCTTGCCAAACTGATGGAGAAAATAGTTAACAAAAAGCTCTCGGAATACCTGGAAGATAACAACATACTCGCTCCGACCCAGTAAGGATTCCGGAAATCTCTGAACACAGAATCCCTCCTGTTATCACTCACAGACACCATTCTCATGAACCTGGAAAAGAGTCAATCCTACCTCCTAGTCCTATTGGACTTATCAGCAGCTTTTGATACGGTAAAACACGCAATCCTCTTAGAACGACTAGCAAACATAGGCCTCAAGGGATCTGCCGTCAGCTGGTTTAAGTCCTTCTTGGACAACAGGTTCTTTAAAGTTAGGATAAACAATAAAGACTCTCCACCTGCCCTTTCCGACCAGGGAGTCTCCCAAGGTCCTTCCCTCTCGCCCACTCTTTTCAATATATATCTTTTCCCGCTATGCCAGTTACTCACTAACCTTAAACTAACCCACTACCTCTACGAGGATGATGTGCAAATTCTCATCCCGATCACGGATTCCCTCCATAAAACATTGGCCCACTGGAATGTTTATCTGCAGTCAATCAAGAACCTACTCTCTAGTCTCAATCTGGTTCTCAATTCTAATAAAACAGAGATGCTCATCATCTCTCATGACGACACCTACATCCGGCTCAACCCTCCAAGCTCTTCTCAACTCACAACACCTAACCCAAACCTTTCTTCATCAATCAAGGACCTAGGAATCTGGCTAGACAACCAGCTAAACCTAAAAAAATTTATAAACAACAACACAAAGGAATGCTTCTACAAATTGCAAGTCCTCAGGAAGCTTAAACCACTCCTTCACTTCAATGATTTCCGGCTGGTGCTACAATTCATCATTCTATCTAAGATTGATTATTGTAACTCCCTCTTACTCGGTCTCCCTGCGAACTCCATCAAACCACTACAGATGGTTCAGAACGCCGCCACCAGGATCCTAACTAACTCCAACAAAAGAGCCCACATCACCCATATCTTACGTTCCCTTTATTGGCTGCCCATCAAATACAGGATACTCTTCAAAGTGCTTTCAATTATACACAAAGCGACGCACAACCTCGCTCCACTCATCTTAAGCACCCAACTGAGACCGCATACGTCATCCAGACCCATCAGAAGTGCATACAAAGACACGCTGTATGTCCCCCCCCCCCCCCAGCGAAAACATCAAGAAAGAAGCGGGCTCTATCCACAGCAGGTCCTCACCAATGGAATGCTCTCCCTCCAGACCTACGCCTTGAATCACGCCACGCGACTTTCAAAAAAAAACTAAAGACTTGGCTCTTCATCCAAGCTTTCACTGACACTTAATACCTTCCCTGGTCTCAATGTACAGTCTCGCCCTTCCCCAGTGATCCCTAAGTACTCTTTGTGCCCATAACGCCCATCCCTTCCTATTCCTCAATGCCATCCCCCTCCTACTCCATAAAACATACCTATTTCACTTGCATATGTCTGTTTCTCGTTGATTGTTTATATATTCCCGCCTACCTATGCTTCGAGGCGGTTTGTTGCTTGTTGATTGTATATTCCTGCCTATCTAGGCTTCTAGGCGCCCCTCTGGACTGGTTTTTCAGTTGTCTACTGTTCATTACATCCTACTCTTATGCCTGTTCCCAACTTGGTTCCCACTTGTTTATATTCCTTTTGTTACACTTCTAATATTCCACTGTACTAGTTGCACCAGCTTCTCCAGTTGTACCAGTTTTTAGTTTGTTTCTACTATTTTTTCCACTGTTCCATGTACTGCCTTTGAGCGAAGTTTTACTGTTTACTGTAAACCGAGGTGATCTGTATCTCATACAGGAACCGCGGTATATAAAACCCAAAAATAAATAAATAAATAAATAGGCCAGTGTTTGTGTATAATGGACATTAACGAAGAAGATACATAAGAACGTTGTAGTACACAAACAGAGAGAATCAGAAAATTTATTGCTATCGATCAGCAACCAGATTCTTTCAGCATTGTAAACACGTTTATAAGATTGTCTAATTACTGTGGTAGTGCCTATTATGAGGATCTTTATGGTATAGTATATATGCATGTGAGTTTTCTCCTTTCATGTTGCATTCATCTTTCCAAGACCACATGTGTACAAAGGAGAACAGGCTTTTCACTCCTTGGACTATAAGAGAGCCCTGGAGTATTACCTTAATAGGACTCTATTTCACCATCAAGCTTCTCAGCTGTTCAGTTCTTTGATCCTAATAGATGTCCAGCTTCCACCTCTATGGATAACTACTGACGTTATTTGGCCTCCTATCGGACTGAAGTAAATGCAGGAAAAAGTTAGTACTATCTTAGAATTTGATCTTCTGGCAATAGTTCACAAAACTTTCTAACAGCCAGTCTTGATAGAAGAAATACAGAGATTAATGATGGGCAAAATTCAGTGTTTATTCTTCAGTATGAGGGTTTTGCAGCTTACTTTTCAAACATAGGAGCTAATATATGTGGGAGATTCACTTCTGACATAAAGGAATTAACTGATGGGTCCAACGTGGATGGGATAAAACGGGATCATTTTGTTTTAGCTACACAGGCTGAGATTATTCAGAGTATCAACAAAATGAATGCTTTATCATATCCATTAAATCCTTGTCCTGGTAAACATTTGTGATGATATCAGTAAATATATTGCTGAAACAGCTAGCTTCTCCGTTTCTGAAGGTATCTTGCGTGCTGCCTTGAAGTGAGCCTCTGTTTGCCTAGTTCTAAAGAGGATAACTGCAGACTCTCATTCTTAACAATTATCATCCCATTTCATCCCTATAGGTTTTTTTCAAAAATGATTGAAATAGTGGTGCTAATTCAAATTGATAGATTTTGTGGACAATAACTCAATCATTGACCAATATCAGTTTGATTTAGGAAAATGTTTGAGTATTGAAACCCTTTTGTTACCTAGCTTGGATACCAGCAGACCCAAATTAACTCTTCTAGTTATATTTTTCATCCATTATAATGACTAAAATTCTTTAGTAATGTCAATTTTTCTATGAATACCTTAGAATATTTCTTTAACACTACTCCCCTAACCCCCCCAACTTCTGAACCCCCCAAATTCATCTCTCTCTCTCTGCCCTAAAAATATTTTCCACTGGAATATTCAGTGTTGAATGTTGAAGTTGCGTTATCGCATGCTTTAGGACATTAAAGTGCATGTTAAGGCCCTAATGTAAATTGATAAATGATCCAGTAAGTATGCTCTGTAGATTGAAACCATTGCTGGACCCAGATAACTTTCATCCTGTACTGCATACCTTGATATTGACAGGTGTTGACCATTGCAATTTGTTGTATGCTGGTCTTCCAACAAATACCCTTAAAGTCTTACGAATCGTGCAAAATTCTGCCACACTGATATCGATAGGATCTAGGATGCAAGACTATATTATGCCCATTCTGTGTTCTCTCCACTGGCTTCCCATTCAATGGATGTCATGAACCGCTCTGCCCGCGGGTCCCCCAGCGAGCAGGCTTTGTTCACTCAGCACGTTGTCTTCACCGATGCGGCAGGATGCCGCCGTCGGCCTGCCCTCGCGGCCCGGAGGCCGCCCTGGATCTTCTTCTGTTCCGCGGTCGGAGCCGCGGCCTTCCAGTGCCTCTTACGGGGCTGGAACCGCCCCGACGCCGATTCTATCTTCGCGGCTGGAGGCCGCAAAAGCCCCGGGCTGGGGTAGCGGCAGGAGCCGCCCCCGGGGCCTCCGGCAGTGGCTGAAGCCGCTGCTCACGTTGGGCCTGCGTCCCAGGCCAGCCCTGCCTCGTCTGATGCTCCTATGCATTTACGTCGGTGCAGGCCGCTGTCCGCGGGTCATGCACAGCTCCTGCACTCTCTCTAGGTGCGCGGCCGCGTCTTCCTCTACAATTTAAAGGGCCAGACACAGGAAGTGTCTTGGCCCCACCCTTGGGACTATTTCCTGTATCAGCCCTATAAAGGGCTGCTCCGTCAGTTCTCCAGTGCCTGGCATCGTCGTGGAGTCTTCGCTCTGGAGGCTCCAGCCTGCCAGAGTCCATGTAAGGTCTTCCAGTCTTCTAGGAGCTCCTTGTTTCGTTCTGCTGTTCCATGTCCAAGTCTTCGTGCCTGAGGTCCATGTCCAGGTGTCTTCGTGATCTTCCACGTCCTAGTGTTCCTGCCTTCCTAGATGTTCCTTCCTACGCCACACCTCGTCTTTGCTCCCGAGCCTTCTGGTCCGGTAGGCCGGGGGTCCCTCAGATGCAGTACTCCTGAGTGGACTAGCCTGCCGGTGGACGGTTGTCCTGAGCCCCTGAGCCGTCACGTCCCGGATGTATGTTCCTGTGCTGTCCCGCTCCCGTCGTGGTCTGTGACCAGCCTTTGGGGCTGTGTAGGGCGCGTAACGGACAGGGTGGTCCGCGACTCAGTCCCGCGGGTGGCCTGAATAGGGCGCCCTGAGAGACAGTGCCAATGTCCATGCCTCGTGTTGCCTTTGTGGATGTCAAGTGTCTCGTCCCTGGATGCCGTTGCATCAGCCATGTGTCTTCGTCCCTGGATGCCGTTCCATCAGCCATGTATCTTCGTCTCTGGATGCCGTTGCATCAGCCATGTGTCTTTGTCTGAATGCCGTCGCATCACTCCATAGTCATGTCTTCATGTCAAGGTCCGTCTGCCCTCAACCTCAGGCCAGGCCTGCAGCTCCATGCTGCTCGCAGCAGGTCCGAAAGGGCCCGGAATGGTCGGAGGACCATTCACCTTCCATCATCCTCGGATGTTGGCCATGGGAGCTTGCCGGCCTGGCCGAGGACAGATTGTTCAGCCACGCGGGGCCACCGTCAACCCTTGGTTCGGCCCTGAAGGTCTGGGTTGGGCTGAGGCCCATGGGCACACGAAAAACACCGTTCTCAACAATGGGGAACTAAATTTAAACTAGCTGTGTTTATTCATAAACTTCTAAATAATGTGACTTCACCCTGGATTAGTTCAATTTTCTTCATCTATAACGCACCATGAGCTCTACGAGCTGCACATCTTGGCCTGCTGGAAATGCCTTCTCGCCTGCCTCACCTCGATGAAACGTGTGACTGAGCCTTTTCTGTCACTGGTCCCTCATGCGGTCACTGGTCACTTCATGCGGTCAGGGCCTTCAAGGGATTCAGTGACTCCCCAGTTTATAGGCATCTCAATGGGGTGACAAGTGTCACCACAGTTTTAAACATTGAATTGGGCAGGAATAAACGAAACCTCTGCCTGATCCGATCAGTGGCAACACACCTCTCTACCCCTTCCCCTCCGCGCTGGCATTAGGAGTTACGTTTAGCCAAATGTCATCTCCTGCTGCCGTGGGGCTAGTCTTAAGGTTCTTATCGGGAGACCATCCCTGAGGCAGCAGGAGATGACACTTGGATAAACACAATTGCGATGCCTGCTGCTGCCCATAACTCAGTGGGGCTGTGAGCAGAATCAATCCTGTTCATGGCCGAAGAAGAAAGAGGCTTGGTGAACCATGAGTTGAGCCCATCCCTTTCATGGTTGAAGAAGAAATAGACCCAGCAGGGCCACAAGCAGAGCTCACCCACTTGCAGCTGAAAGAAGAAAGAGGTTGGTGAGGCTGCAAGTGATGCTCATACTGCTCGCAGCCAAAGAAGAAAGAGGCCCCTGCATCTCCATCTAGTCTTCTAATCCATGACAATCTCAGGGCATCTCGAAATCAAACAGTTCCCAGGTATGGGAAATGTTTGCATGTGTGTGAGTGAGAGAGGGATTGTGTGTGTGTGTGTGTGTGAGAGAGAGAGAGGAGCCTGGGTGAGGTGTGTGTTTGAGTAAAATGAGGAACCTGTCTTTGACAATCACAAGGAATGCAACCAAAACAAAATTAGATCGGTGTCAAGAAATATTTAATTATAAATGGTAACAACCAATGCATTGGGCACCGATCTAATTTTGTTTTGGTTGCATTCCTGCTGCGTTGGATCGGCTTCCCTTTTCTTTGACAATCACAAGGCATCTGGAAATCGAAAAGTTCTTAGGTATGGACAGCAGATGATTTTTTTTATCCTTGTTAGTTTTAATCATTGGATATTGTTTGAGATGTCTTCTGTTTTTCAATATTTTTTTGGAGTTTAGAAGATGTTTTTGAATTTTTATGAGTTTTTTATTATTGGATGTCATTCTGTTTGTCAGCTATTTTGAAATATTTGTTTCAATATTATAGTTTTATTATTGCTGATGTTTTATATTGCTTGATTTTATTGTTTATTATTTTATGAAGAATGACAATGTTTCTGTTTTTCCATTATTGTTCTGCATACATCATCTAGTGTTGTGATTTCCAGTTCAGTTTTTGTCTGCACATTTTTAATTTTTATTATATAGTCTCATTATTCTGTTTTTGGTGAGGGTCTGTCTGTGTTCTGTATGTGTGATTGAGATGAGATATTCTGCTAGTGTATAGTTTCTATGTAGGGATCTATAGCAGCTTGGCTTGTTCTGTTTTCCTAATAGGAGGTATATTGGTGATTTAAGGCTTGGAGTAATATTTACAGGTTGCTTTTTCATAGGTAGGGTGTTATGGATTGAGTGCTGTCAGTGCTGTTTTGGTATGGGAAGTTCACTGTATTGTAATTGTAATTCAGTTTACTCATGGTTTTCTGAGTGCCAAGCCCATACCAAACACACATTACAACAGGCCTAATACCATATGGGTTCCAAATGTCTTTTTTTTTTGCTTTTTAGCAGGATTTTCTGGTTGTCATACAGAATCTATTTTATTTATTTATTTATTTATTTATTTAAAGGCTTTTAAGAACATAAGAAAATGCCATACTGTGTCAGACCAAGGGTCCATCAAGCCCAGATCCTGTTTCCAACAGTGGCCAATCCAGGCCATAAGAACCTGGCAAGTACCCAAAAACTAAGTCTATTCCATGTAACCATTGCTAATGGCAGTGGCTATTCTCTAAGTGAACTTAATAGCAGGTAATGGACTTCTCCTCCAAGAACTTATCCAATCCTTTTTTAAACACAGCTATACTAACTGCACGAACCACATTCTCTGGCAACAAATTCCAGAGTTTAATTGTGCGTTGAGTAAAAAAGAACTTTCTCCGATTAGTTTTAAATGTGCCCCATGCTAACTTCATGGAGTGTCCCCTAGTCCTTCTACTATCCGAAAGAGTAAATAACCGATTCACATCTACCCGTTCTAGACCTCTCATGATTTTAAACACCTCTATCATATCCCCCCTCAGTCGTCTCTTCTCCAAGCTGAAAAGTCCTAACCTCTTTAGTCTTTCCTCATAGGGGAGTTGTTCCATTCCCCTTATCATTTTGGTAGCCCTTCTCTGTACCTTCTCCATCGCAATTATATCTTTTTTGAGATGCGGCGACCAGAATTGTACACAGTATTCAAGGTGCGGTCTCACCATGGAGCGATACAGAGGCATTATGACGTTTTCCGTTTTATTCATCATTACTTTTCTAATAATTCCCAACATTCTGTTTGCTTTTTTGACTGCCGCAGCACACTGAACCGACGATTTCAATGTGTTATCCACTATGACGCCTAGATCTCTTTCTTGGGTTGTAGCACCTAATATGGAACCCAACATCGTGTAATTATAGCATGGGTTATTTTTCCCTATATGCATCACCTTGCACTTATCCACATTAAATTTCATCTGCCATTTGGATGCCCAATTTTCCAGTCTCACAAGGTCTTCCTGCAATTTATCACAATCTGCTTGTGATTTAACTACTCTGCACAATTTTGTGTCATCTGCAAATTTGATTATCTCACTCGTCGTATTTCTTTCCAGATCATTTATAAATATATTGAACAGTAAGGGTCCCAATACAGATCCCTGAGGCACTCCACTGTCCACTCCCTTCCACTGAGAAAATTGCCCATTTAATCCTACTCTCTGTTTCCTGTCTTTTAGCCAGTTTGCAATCCACGAAAGGACATCGCCACCTATCCCATGACTTTTTACTTTCCTAGAAGCCTCTCATGAGGAACTTTGTCAAACGCCTTCTGAAAATCCAAGTATACTATATCTACCGGTTCACCTTTATCCACATGTTTATTAACTCCTTCAAAAAAGTGAAGCAGATTTGTGAGGCAAGACTTGCCCTGGGTAAAGCCATGCTGACTTTGTTCCATTAAACCATGTCTTTCTATATGTTCTGTGATTTTGATGTTTAGAACACTTTCCACTATTTTTCCTGGCACTGAAGTCAGGCTAACCGGTCTGTAGTTTCCCGGATCGCCCCGGAGTTCATGTACTAGTACATATCACTTCGGTTTACACAGAACCAATATTGGAAAATTACATCAAACAAGTGGGTATAAAATAACAAGGCTAACTTTGTAGGAACTTAGAACTTGAGGTAAAGGAGAGAACAGGACCAAGTGGTAACTTGTATATTATATTTTGTATATTACATTTTGTATATTATTTTGTATATTATATTTACATGCACTGCTAAAAGTGATATTTTTACCTCAGAAAAAATCTCCTTTGAATGTCCTTTTAATGTACAATCTATTATTATAAATGCATAATTTTTTAATTGTGTGTGGGTGTAGTGGTTCTGGGGAGGAGGTCGAGATTGATGTTTGTGGGGGTGGGACTACTTTCTAGCTAAACTGCCTTTGGCAGCAGACTCAGTCCTCAGTCTGATTTGAACTTGAAGGAGACAGCCAGAAGCACAAACTCTTGGGGAGAGATAAGGAAAAAGCTTAAATTAGCTAGCCAAATCTGCGGGAGGGTCTGTTCAAAATCAATAGCAGATAGTGTCCAGTGAACAGCCCTGGCCAAGTTTTAACTGTTTAACTCCCACCCACCCCTAGGTTTGTTTTTCTGATATAGTCTGCCTGAATACATAATTTGCAACTAGATAAATTAGTAATTTGGTAATCCCTTAGGTGTTATCCATCAAATAAATTTACCAAAATGAGGACTATCCAATGTAACTATTGTGGAGCCTTTATTCTGAGGAAAATCATCTGGAAACTTAGGGCTTGCCCCATTTTCTCAGAACTCTCTTTCTTGAAAAAGGCGTTGGCTGAAGTTAAAGCTGAATTAGCTTCAATGAAGAACGTCTCACCCACTTTACATTATTCAGGAATAAATTCCACATTACCACAGAAAAACCAAAAGTCAAGGAAAAAGAGATTTCCAGTGGGCTCAGGTAGGATAAGACCTGTGACTCACAGACACCCATTCTTGACAGCTGTGTAGTACACAAGTCTACCCCCCACTCACACAGGGCATTAAGGAACTCAAAAAACAACAGGATTACAGTGGACTCTGGAAGAATTAGACCTGTGATGCAGAGACACACACTGTATCAAGTGCAACAAGAACAAAACGCCTTCTCTGTATTAAATACTGAAGAAGTTCTTGAGAAAAAGATTGAAGTGTTGTCTGAAAAGAAAGAAGAAACCCAATGCATACAGAAATTCCAGATCAGTAACCAAAGGAAAAAGCTCATTGTGCTGGATCAATCTGACACTAATCTTGCAAAGGGAAAGGGTGAAGTGGATAACAAAACTCAACTAAATAAGTCACAAAAGAAGTCCAGGTGCAACAGTAACCTGAATGATGAAAGCTGGAAAGCTATGTGCACAAATGCTCGTAGTTTGGGCAATAAAATCCCAGATCTGCAAGCCCTAATTGAGGAGGCAGACTTGGACGTTGTTGCTGTCACAGAGACATGGTTCACGGAATCGCATGATTGGGATACGGCAATACTGGGCTATAACTTGTTAAGGAAGGACCGAGAGGATAGGAAAGGGGGAGGAGTGGCTCTATATGTCAGAAACAATATCCAAGTATCTGAGCTGCAAGGAAGATGGGGCAATGAAGAAGCTTTATGGGCCAACCTAAAAAAATATGGAGCATCCATTTTTATTGGAGTGGTTTACAGGCCTCCAAACCAAAAGGAAGAGCTGGACAGAGATCTGGTTGAAGACATCCAAAAGATGGGAAAGAAGGGAGAAGTGGTGATCGTTGGAGACTTTAATTTGCCAGATGTAGACTGGAGAATCCCATCTGCAGAATCTAACAATAGTAAAGAAATAGTGGATGCCCTGCAAGGAGCTTTGTTCAAACAAATGGTAATGGAACCCACAAGAGAGGGGGCTATACTCGATTTAGTGCTCACTAATGGAGGTAATGTCTCTGATGTACAGGTGGGCGCCCACCTCAGCACCAGTGATCATCAAACGGTATGGTTTAATATCACAAAAAGGATACAGAAAAGTAGCACAAAGACCCAAGTTTTGCAGTTCAAAAACACAGACTTTGATGAAATGGGGAAGTACCTGGAGGAAGAACTAGTAGGCTGGGAGAACAAGAGAGATGTGGAACAATATTTTCAATATATATATAAATGAACTGGAAAGGAATACGACGAGTGAGGTTATCAAATTTGCAGATGATACAAAATTATTCAGAGTAGTTAAATCACAAGCGGACTGTGATACATTACAGGAGAACCTTGCAAGACTGGAAGATTGGACATCCAAATGGCAGATGAAATTTAATGTGGACAAGTGCAAGGTGTTGCATATAGGGAAAAATAACCCTTGCTGTAGTTACACGATGTTAGGTTCCGTATTAGGAGCTACCACCCAGGAAAAAGATCTAGGCATCATAGTGGATAATACTTTAAAATCATCGGCTCAGTGTGCTGCAGCAGTCAAAAAAGCAAACAGAATGTTAGGAATTATTAGGAAGGGAATGGTTAATAAAACGGAAAATGTCATAATGTCTCTATATCGCTCCATGGTGAGACCGCACCTTGAATACTGTGTACAATTCTGGTTGCCGCATCTCAAAAAAGATATAATTGCAATGGAGAAGGTACAGAGAAGGGCAACCAAAATGATAAAGGGGATGGAAAAGCTCCCCTATGAGGAAAGGCTGAAGAGGTTATGGCTGTTCAGCTTGGAGAAGAGACGGCTGAGGGGGGATATGATAGAGGTCTTTAAGATCATGAGAGGTCTTGAACGAGTAGATGTAACTCTGTTATTTACACTTTCGAATAATAGAAGGACTAGGGGGCATTCCATGAAGTTAGCAAGTAGCACATTTAAGACTAATCGGAGAAAATTCTTTTTCACTCAATGAACAGTAGAGTTCTGGAATTTGTTGCCAGAGGATGTGGTTGGTGCAGTTAGTGTAACTGGGTTCAAAAAAAAGTTTGGATAAGTTCTTGGAGGAGAAGTCCCTAACGGCTATTAATTAAGTTTACTTAGGGGTAGATTTTCAGACGAGCGCGAACAGCCTACTTTTGTTTGCGCTCCAGGCGCAAACAAAAGTAACGCTGGATTTTAGTAGATACGCGCGTAGTCGCGCGTATCGGCTAAAATCCCTGGATCGGCGCGCGCAAGGCTATCGATTTCGTATAGCCTGCGCGCGCCGAGCCGCACAGCCTACCCCCTTCCCTTCCTAGGCCGCTCCGAAATCGGAGCGGCCTAGAAGGGAACTTTCCTTTGCCCTCCCCTCACCTTCCCCTCCTTCCCCTACCTAACCCACCCGCCCGGCCCTGTCTAAAACCCCCATCCTACCTTTGTCGGGGGATTTACGCCTCCCGGAGGGAGCGTAAAATCCCCGCGCGCCAGCGGGCCTCCTGCGCGCCGGGCCGCGACCTGGGGGCGGGCACGGAGGGCGCGGCCACGCCCCCGGGCCGTAGCCACGCCCCCGTACCCGCCCCAAAACGCTGCCGACACGCCCCCGCAACGCCGCGCGCTCCGGCCCCGCCCCCCGACACGCCTCCCGACACGCCCACTCCGAAAACCCCGGGACTTACGCGAGTCCCGGGGTTCTGCGCGCGCCAGTGAGCCTATGTAAAATAGGCTCACCGGCGCGCAGGGCCCTGCTCGCGTAAATCCGCCCGGTTTTGGGCGGATTTACGCGAGCAGGGCTCTGAAAATCCGCCCCTTAGGGAATAGCCACTGCTATTAATTGCATCAGTAGCATGGGATCTTCTTAGTGTTTAGGTAATTGCCAGGTTCTTGTGGCCTGGTTTGGCCTCTGTTGGAAACAGGAAGCCTGGCTTGATGGACCCTTGGTCTGACCCAGCATGGCAATTTCTTATGTTCTTAACAGTGGACCAAACTAGAAGGAGCAATTACCAAGGCAACTAATCTATATGTTAGAAAAGTAAAGAAAAGAAAAAGAAAAATGAAACCTATCTGGTTCTCAAAGGAGGTTGCTGACAAAATAAAGGCTAAAAGAACAGCATTCAAGAAATATAAAAGATCTGAAAGGGAGGAGCACAAGGAAGAATGTCTGGTAGAACTGAGGGAGACAAAGAAAGTAATCAAGACAGCAAAAAGTCAAGCGGAAGAAAGGATTGCCAAAGAGGTAAAGAGAGGTGGCAAGGCATTTTTCAGATACATCAGTGAAAGGAGAAAGTCCAAAATGGTATAGTGAAATTGAAAGATGAAAAGGATCAATGTGTGGAGAGAGACGAAGAAATGGCAGAAATATTAAACAAATACTTCAGTTCGGTGTTCACTAAAGAGGACCATGAAGGTTGACCCTCGCTAGTTAACAAGAAACTTGAGGGGAATGGAGTAGATGTAACTCCATTTACAGTAGAGAATGTATGGGAAATGCTGGGGAAACTGAAAGTGGACAAAGCCATGGGGCCTGATGAGGTTCATCCCATGATACTGAGGGAGCTCAGAGATGTGCTGGCGGGTACGCCTGTGTGACCTGTTCAATAGATCCTTAGAAACGGGAGTGGTGGCAAGTGATTGGAGAAGAGCGGTGGTGGTCCCGCTTCACAAGAGTGGGAAACAGAGAAGAGGCTGGTACTACAGACCGGTCAGCCTCACCTCGGTGGTGGGAAAACATAATGGAGTCACTGTTGAAAGAAAGAATAGTGAACTATCTACAGTTGGGAGAATTGCTGGATCAGAAGGCAGCATGGATTCACCAGGGGGAAGATCCTGTCAGACAAATCTGATTGTCTTTTTTGACTGGGTACCAAGGAATTGGATCAAGGAAGAACGCTCTATGTCATCTACATGGATTTCAGCAAGGCTTTTGATATGGGCCCGCACAGGAGACTGGATTGCAAACTGGTTGACGGACAGAAAACAATGTGTGAATGGTAAACGGAACTTACTCTGAAGAGAGAGCGGTGTTAAGCGGAGTGCCGCAGGGATCGGTGTTGGGACCGGTCCGTTCATATCTTTGTGAGCAACATTGCAGACGGGATAGAAGGTAAGGTTTGTCTTTTTGCGGATGACACTAAGATCTGCAACAGAATGGACACGCTGGAAGGAGTAGAGAGAATAAGACTGGATTTAAGGAAGCTGGAAGAGTGGTCAAAGATATGGCAGCTGAGATTCAATGCCAAGAAGTGCAGAGTCATGCATATGGGGTGTGGAAATCTGAAAGAACTGTATTCGATGGGGGGAGAAGGGCTGATATGTACGGAGCAGGAGAGAGACCTTGGGGTAATAGTCTCTAATGATCTGAAGTCAGCGAAACAATGTGACAAGGCGATAGCTAAAGCCAGAAGAATGCTGGCTGCATAGAGAGAGGAATATCTAGTAAGAATAGGGAAGTGATAATCCCCTTACACAGGTCCTTGGTGAGGCCTCACCTGGAGTACTGTGTTCAGTTCTGGAGACCGTATCTCTGAAGGGACAGAGACAGGATGGAGGCAGTCCAGAGAAGGGCGACCAAAAATGTGGAGGGTCTTCATCGAATGACTTATGAGGGAGGAGAGATTGAAGAATCTAAATATGTATACCCTGGAGGAAAGGAGGAGCAGGAGTGATATGATTCAAACTTTCAGATACTTGAAAGGTTTTAATGATCCAAAGACAATGACAAATCTTTTCCGTTGCAAAAAAATCAGTAGAACCAGGGGTCGTGATTTAAAACTCCAGGGAGGAAGACTCAGAACCAATGTCAGGAAGTATTTCTTCACTGAGAGGGTGGTGGATGCCTGGAACGCCCATCCGGAGGAAGTGGTGAAGACCAAAACTGTGAAGGATTTCAAAGGGGCGTGGGATAAACACTGTGGATCCATAAAGTCTAGAGGATGTGAATGAAGAGAAGAGGCACGGATGTGGCTTGCTTGCGGGAATGACGGCTACTACCTGGAGATTAATATCCTTATTCAATAAACATACACACAGTTAATGCGACTCCAACATTGCTCTATGCTTCAACGGCAAGAGGAAATGTGGAAAAAGGATTTGCATCCACAAAAAAGCAGGGGAGTAGTTTGCATGTTACGGCGGTTACTACACCAAACCAAATAAGCCTGATACTTCACTTTCAATGCATATTCAGCATAGCTCTCTGCTTCAACGGCAGGGAGAATGAAGAAAAGATGATTTATATTCAGACAACAACCAACAAGGAATGAATTACATAGTCTGGGTAAACAAATAAGCATGGGTGTAGCTTGCTTGTTACAGCGGTTACTACCCTGAATCAATTAAGCCTGATACTTCACTTGGAACACATATCCAGCGCAGCTCACTGCTTCAACGGCAGAGGGGAATGAAGTAAAGAGGATTTATATTCAGACAACCAACAAGGACTGAATTGCACAGGCAGGGTAAACAAGCATGGGAGTAGCTTGCTTATTACGGCGGTTACTACCCCAAACCAATTAGCTAGATACTTCACTTAGATGCAGCTCCAGCACTGCTGTCTGCATCGATGGTGGGGGTGGAAGGGAATTGGAACCAAAAAGTTACTTATATGGGCCAAGAGTAACAGATAAGTATGAAAACAAATAGGTGTGAAAGCTTGCTGGGCAGGCTGGATGGGCCGTTTGGTCTTCTTCTGCCTTCACTTCTATGTTTCTATATATATGTTTCTATGTGGGGGCACAAGGCTGAAGGTTCACCTAGGGTGCCTAATACCCTTGCCCTGGCCCTGCATCTATTACATGTTACAATAGGTCTAATGGAATAAAAAAATTTAATATACAATATTTTCTGTCGATAAGCAGGATGAATTAGTCATGCTATTTGGGTGACATCATCCGAGGGTGCACTATGTGGAGCTTTCTCTCCAAGACTACAGAGCTTTGCTCTGCTGTGCATGTGCAGCAGTTCCCACATGTCACATGTGAGTGAAAGGACCAATCCCCCTTTCAAAAGGCTGTCCTGAAAGGGGATTGGTCCTTTCACTGACATGTGACAGTGAACGGACCAATCGGTAATAAGTGAAGGCGTGAATAAATTAATATTAAGTGCCCAACAGTTTAATATTGATTTATTCACTCGTTCTGTCCTGCCCTAAGCTCCCTCAGGCAGTCAGATTTGGAAAATGGACGCTGGATTTCAGCGGGTTTTCAGCGGGTTTTCCTAACCCGTGCATGTGTGCCGGATAGGAAAACAGACGCTGATAAGTTCAACGTCCGTTTTCTTAAGCAGCGGACAGCTGCCGACAGGGGACCTCTCTTGGGTGCACACTATCAAGGAGGCACTAGGAGTGTGCAGTCGCCTCTAGCGCCTCCTTGACAGCGTGAGCTCTCATTTAAATATTGCATCGCGCCCCCAGGAGAGGTGCCTGGGGGTGCTTTCAGCGCACTTTTTTCGCATCGGCCCCATTATGTGTTGGCTGGCTTATAGAATACATACTCTGTCAAGCCTCATCATATGAGAACCATGGTGACTTCAATGACTGATCTCAACACTACTACAATTGAAAACATTTGCAAAGCTGCTGCTTGAATGTCTGATCACACCTTCACGACCCACTACTGTCTAGACAGCATGTCCCAAGGTGACATTAGCTTTGGACAAGCATGTCTGTACAGCATATTCTATTAGTCTACACTCTACTTGGTGGGGCCAGGTTGTCTTGAAATAAATGCTTCTGTGGTGCAACCCTCAGCTTGGGAGGCTTCACGTATAATGGCCTTAATTCATGACTTTTTGTTGACAGAGAAAGCAAGTTTGCTTACCTTTAAACAGGGTTCTCTGTAGAGAACAAGATTAATGAATCATTCTTTATACCCTCTGCCTCTTTGTAGAGTTGACTCTTTTGCTAAAGCTTAAGCTCTGGAAGAGACTGAGAGGCTCAGGAGGCAATGAGTGCAGGAACACTCACTCATGCTCAGTAAGGTTTTTACTGAACTCTGAGAACTGGTTCCATGTCTGCATTGTCGGATGATATCACCCGCATGCTGTCTGGGCTGAAACCTGTTTACAGGTGAGCAAACTTGCTTTATTTCCACAGATCGCTGCTCCTTCCCTGCTTAGGGCCTCCAGTGGGCTAGCAGACTTAACCCCTTTCCGGTCCACCCCGAATATATTCGTCAGTGAGCCTATTGTATCGTGTTTTCTCGTCCTGAAAGGGGTTAAATTAAGATGATAACTTTGCATGCTTCTGCTTAAATATGGCATTGCAGTGCAGTGCAGGATAACCGTCAGGTCTTTTGTGTGAGCCTTATTCCTCAAGATCTTGTTTTCATACACAAAGAATGGGGAAATAGCCATAGTGAGTTAGGCCCTTAGGGGGTAGATCTTCAGACATGCGCACACGCGTCCATGTGCGCATGCTACCCAGCACGCACACACATGGACACCCGATTTTATAACATAAGCGCATGTTATAAAATCAGGAGTCTGCGCGCTCAGGGGGGGTGCACACTTGTGCATCCTGTGCGTGACAACGCCCGTGACCTTGATCAGTTCCTCCCAGTCCGCTCCGATTTCAGAGCGGACTGGGATGGAACTTCCCAAGCCCCTATACTAACCTCTCTTCCTCCTTCCCCTAATCTACCTGCCTCCTAGCCCTAAGCTAGGACCCCCCAAATTTTTATTGTACCTCTTGCGCCTGCTTCGGGGCAGGTGCAGATTGCACGCGCTGGCACCCTGCCGGCACACGATCCTCCGACACAGTGGCAAATGGCCTCTGTGCCGGGGGCCTGTAGCCCCGCCCTGCCCTCTGGACTGCCCCGCCCCCTTCCTGTCCCGAAGGCCCGGGACTTACACGTGGGGCCGGGCCTTTGAAAATAGGCCCGACACCCATAAGGCCACCTACGTGCGTAAATCCCCGGGATTTACGTGCGTAGGTGTTTTAAAATCCGGCCCTTAGTGTTCTTGTAATTATGTGGCATTTTAAAGTTTTCAGGTTATAGTCCACCTTATGCATACTCCTCTCAGTGCAGTAGGCATGGTGAAAAACTGTTATAAATAGAAATATGGGGTAGATTTTGAAACATACGCGTGCGCACATGGACGCGCCGTTTTATAACATGCGCACCAGATTTATAATGTGTGCGCGGGGATGTGTGAGTGTGTGAAGTTTTGCAAGTTTTGCGCGACGGTGCAATGGGGCCTCACCTGGTTCTCTCCCAGTCCGCTCCCATTAAGGAGGGGGACTGGGATAGAACTTCCCTATCCCCCTGCCTAACCTTCCTTCCCTTCCCCCTCTCCTCCGCACCCCCTAAACCTAACCTACCTTTCACCATTTTTTACATTTTCTTACTTCCTGCTCCTCTGGAGCAGCAGTAAGTTATGCACACCAGCCGGCTGCCGGCGCGCGCTTCCCTGGGGACAGCCAGCCTCCGTCCCGCCCCCCCCCTCCCTGTCCAGACCATGCCCCCCCCCCCCGCCCTCCTCGTTTTTAGGGCCTGGCACTTGTGCATGTATCGCCACTTACCCGCGTGGCATGCGGCAGGCCTGGCCACGCGCATAAGTGGCGATATTTCTGTGCGCCGAGCTTTTAAAATCCAGCCTACAAAGAAAAAATGATCCATTAACTATGACAAGCAAATGGTTTAATATTAGTGACTGACAGAGTATCCTTTTTTTCAACTTTTTTTAAAGAATAAAAAGACAGTAATTAAGGAGTGAAAAACCCCGTCTTTCCAAAAATGTGTCCTGTTTGTAAGTGACAATCCTTCAGATTGTAATCAACCTGGGCAAAAAAGAAAATCCACTCCAAAAAAGGCAAACTCCCCCCCCCCCCAAAAAAAATTCTTCCTAGACCCAGCAAATGTGCATGTAAGCTACCAGAGACGCCTCTCAAAAGGAAAATGTATGGGGTCCCTTCATCCAAGAGCATATTGTGCATAGTG